>NC_041055.1:11070553-11245553 GCF_900634775.1 Gouania willdenowi | reverse complement strand
TATTTCATTATTTGTTAATGATCAATCAGCTTCAAATGCCACTGTAGGGTGTTCCTCATACCAGACGTCATGGCATCTACGGTACTTAGAATAGTAGATTATAAACGGCTCATTTAAAGTAATAGGTGCAGCAGAAAATTAATATATGTAGGCTTTAATTCCAGCCTTTCATTCCTACCTTATACTGAACCATGTATTTATCAGTAGTATAAACATCACCTAGACTAAGAATACGCTTGGGAATCTATAGAAGTTACAGAAAATAACTCATTTGCCAATTTAACATTCAAGAAAGACTTTTTGGCAGTTTGGTTAACATTGTGTAGTTTGTACTAGTGTGGGCGATATGGACCAAAATTCATATTTTGATATTTTTACTCAAAATAGTGATATACAATATAAATTTCGATAATTTTATTCCAAATGAAGTCTGACCAGATAGACAATTCTGGGTTAAATTCCATGATCCAAGTGTCACACAGGCACATTCATTAACAAACAGCTGCACAATATGTGCCACTTTAGTTTTAGTCTTTCTCTCCTCTAAGGGACAGCACGTGTGAGTGAGTTCTGTCGTAAGGCTTATTTAGATGAAGGTCTGGGTTAAGACACACTCAGCAATCCGTCTATCTCAGCTTTTCATGCTGTTCTGAGAAGTAGTGAAAACAGCAACTTTTAATACATGTAAGCTATAAAATACATATATATATATATAGTACATATATGTATAAATTCATATCATATCAATTCATATCAATTTTTTATATCCCCAAATTAGAAAACGCAATATATCTGGAATCTCGATATATCACCCAGCTCTAGATTGTACTTGGTGTCAAAGTTTGATTTAAGAACTGCATAAATGTTAGATGCATATTTGAGTGACGTTGTAGGACATGCACAAGGGCTATTGTAAACATTATAGGAGACAAAGCACACCCAGACATACTTTTATTGAAAATCATCCGTACAGCTGACAGACGCACAACACACCTAACAAAAACATTGGGAGGACACCGCGACGCAAACGCACACATACAAATGCACAGATAAACTATGCTAAACCATGAATAAATCAGATTCTTAACCAAATTATAACAACTCTATGAATAACTCAGGTATTTGTACATTACAACAGGGTGGGGTGAGAGTGCTGACATCATCTATTAGGTCTACTATTAAGTCATAGCTAAATGTGAAGGTAATGGAGGCTTCTGTGACGCACACATATCTTCATGACTGTGTTTTATAGTATTCATGACTTTACATGCAAGTATCTCTAATAATGGAAAGTTTGTAATATGTGGTTTAGGATTACTAACCTGTCAGCTGGTTTTACTTCCTGTTTCTATGTAATCTACGTTCCTTTCTCTGCTTGAGTTCCAATCCCAACTGGTCGGGCCAGCTCCTCAGCAACCCACACACAGACTAAGTCAGGTGTTACTTTCACCATAATTCCAAAAGCTATGAATGCAATGTGAACAATGGCTTCTGTCTAGATTTTTAAAGATTTTGTGATCTGTATTTGGAAAAAAAAAAGAAGGAATTTCTTTCAAGTAGAAAATTACCGAGAGGTTCACTATTTGAAATCAGCAAGTCTATTTATGGGTGTTTTTTTGTTTTTGTGTAGCTTTAGCTTTGCTTTATTGGAGTCAATGCTAAATCTAACTTAACTTCTAACACAGCAGGAACTACAAAAAAGTTCATCTCTGATCCGTGGGCTATATTATCAACATTCCTGTCAGCTTTAGTATAATAACAGTTAAGAGCATTAATACAGGAAAGAACAAAGAAATTGTTTGTTTTCATGTATTTTTGTTGTTGTTTTGTGTGTTTCACATTTTGCTTTGTGCCTTTTTGTTGTTTTGTTATTTGCTCAGGTTTAGTGTATCTTCTATAGTCTTTAGTTTTGTGTGTGTTTGGAGTCATTTTGTATATTCTTGTTGTCGTTTGGAATATTTTTCTGTCGGATGTTTCTGTTAAAAAAATGTTTTACCGCCATTTATTTTTTTGTCTGTCTGTTAGTAGTATTACGTCAAAACTACTTCACAGGTTTTAATAAAAATTTTAACCAAAGATATACGCCACAGAATATTCTATGAAATGTTGTCCTTTTGTGCATTTTTCTGTAATTTTGTAAATTTACTTTGAGGGCCGCACAAAAACATTAAGAGATCCCAGTTCTAGTCAAATTCTCTTCAACTTCCTTGTTTGTGTTCTTCCACAATTGAAGGTCATGTTTTTTCAGTATGACAGACTGATCCAGTCTGATCATTAATTCCAAGGTTTGTCCTTTTTCTTTTTTTTCTACCTTTTTGCTTTAACGACTGCACAGGAGGAGTGCATAACGCTCAGCTCTAAAGATGTGCACTTGCACCTGATTCCCCATGACATTAGGTTACAAATTTTAGGCTTATTTAAAAAACAATCCCTGTACCTCATATTGTTAGCTATATTTTAAAATATGTATCAATCCCAAGTTAACAAAGACAATTTAACGACAATGAAAATAAATGAATCTACATATTAGTCTGGAAAGATCTTCATCCATCAATGGGATTGTATTCCCAAAAAAGAAAAAAGAAGTAGGAGGTACGGTGGCTGGGAAGTGTCAGGTGAATGCATTTACAGAAACGAACACAAATGCAAACAGGTCACAACACGAATGCAAACCGGCCACACCGACGGACCGGTATTACAGTCGGACGGGTATTATGATATGATAGCCTGATATGAAAAATATAAGAGCATCCTCATCAACTTTCACTTACTTTCATACGCATTTTGATGTCTTCTTCTTGTTCTTCTCTGGTCTGGTGGGTTAAAAACATCTGCCAGAAACGTGTCCGTCTGTAATACCGGTCCGTCGGAAACACTTCCGTTGTGGCCCTTTTTGCATTCGTGTTGTGACCTTTTTGCATTTGTGTTCATTTCTTTAAATGCATTCACCTGACACTTCCCGGCCACCGGGTTTCCGCAACGGAAGTATTTCTGAAGGACCGGTATTACAGACGGACACGTTTCTGGCAGATGTTTTTAACCCACCAGAACAGAGAAGAACAAGAAGAAGACATCGAAACGCGTATGAAAGTAAGTGAAAGTTGATTAGGATACTCTTATATTTTTCATATCAGGCTATCATATCATAATACCCGTCCGTCTGTAATACCGGTCCGTCGGAAACACTTCCGTTGTGGCCGGTTTGCATTCGTTTTGTGACCTGTTAGCATTTGTGTTCGTTTCTGTAAATGCATTCACCTGACACTTCCCAGCCACCATAAGGAGGGACTGAACACAGGATTTGTATGCTTTATAGACATTTTTTCCCCAAATGTAATAATAAATGCCACGATAAAAAAGCTTGTTAAAAGAAATGACAATAACAATTCCAGCTGTGGTCAGCGATTTACATCTGAGACACCCTTTACCTTTGGATATGTGATTACAGAATCTCTCCTGGTCCTGGTCACACTGCCCTAAGCAGGCCAGATACCATCATACACTGATAACATTTGCCAAGGTCTCTTTTCAGAGACTCTGTCATTGTTATGCTTAGCGCTATCAGCGCTATCAGCAGCATACAAAACCCTGAGTGCAACAACTACAGATTCATTGGGACACACACACACAAAAACCTCTGAATCCCAGACCAGTCTGCCTCAAAAAACCCTTTGGCCAAATAAACCCTGTGACCACATCTGACCAGTAAACCCTACAACTTGACTTTGTCTCATTTCATTCAAAAGCACCACAACACCTTTAATAGCAAATATTAATATCTGATCTAAGTGACTGAAATATCAAGTCCCAGTGACAATTATAATCCTCTAAGATGTTTATACATTTACAATTAACCTTATGCTGGATAAAAGGATATGTACTTTAAATCCCTTGATTTTTTTCTAAATTGACATTTCAGGAGAAGAAACGAGAAAGGGATCAATAGAGAAAGAGAAGGGTGTGTGCAGAGCTATACTTGTTGGTCTGGTTGGTTAACTGCTAGGGCTGGAGTCAAGAGAAAAATGTGTGTGTTTTTGTAACTGTGAGGTTAAAAAAATTCCTCCGTGTTAAAAACCACATTTGCGGTGGTTGGTTAACTTAAACTGTTCTCCTGTAGATCCGCATGTATTTGTTTTGAAACTGGGTAGGGAGGAAAGAAGAGAAAGGTGAGAGAGCTGGGTAAGTGAAGACATCAGAAAACAGGTAAAAGCAACAAATACATACTGTGGGTCAACTTTATGTGGAAGGTTTTCACCATGAGGCCAACAAATCAATGTAAAGCTTACATACAGTAAAGCCTCGGTTACAGTGTCCAAATGCAAGAATAAAGACACAAGAGGGAAAAAAGATGAATTCTACACCAAAAACCTTCTTGTAAAAAACCTATACTGTTTCAGCACGCATCTAGTCCAACCTGACCTAGCATTGTGTTTTGTTATACTTTATACTATCTACTTGATTGCATGCTCTTTCTTATACTTATTTACTTTATTTATTTTACTACTGCAAAGGACTTTGTGATTATTGTCTATACAAATACACTTAATTTACTTACTTACTTAAAATGCAAAGACGCACATAGAAAGCCAAAGAGGACATGAAATAAACATACAGAATTAAAGAGTAAATAAGGTGAAAGTAGAAAGATCAAAGATCATACAGAGACATGAGATTGAGTTGATCATATGGATAATATGCTTTGAATGGGGCTTTCAGCATTGATAATTAATTATTCATTAGTAAAGATAAATTACTAACTGAATTAATCCACACAACATTTTATACTAAATATCAATATGAAAAAGAGAAAGTATCATGAATTGAGAACATTTCCTGTACAGGGGGGAAGTTGGTATAGGGCGTATGGCAGTGTAAACCTCCCTGAATATTATTTATATCTTACATTCGGAATTTTAAATTAACTGATGAACGTATTTCAACTTGACAAAGTCTATACCAAGTCCAACAAAGTGGCCATGGTAAAAAAAAAAAAATGTATTTAAGGTTAGTCAATAGGGATGTAACGATTCACTCAACTCCCGATACGATTCGATTCACGATAATGGGTTCACGATACAATTCTCTCACGATTTATTTTACAAAATGGGACAGCAGACAAATTTTTTTTTTGGGAAAAAAACTAGAAAATACTGTATTATTTTCCTTTTATATTTCATTGTCAAAAGAATTCCTTGATAAACTATTCAAAACAATGCAATTTAACTAAAAATAAATCTTGAATGAAATAAATAAAGGAATAATAGAAATGAAAATGAAGCCTATTAATTTAAATTCTGGTTCTATAATAAACAATACAAAACTGCATAATAGTTCTTTTTCTTTTTAAAAGTGCAACTGAAAATGTATTTTGTGCCTTAACAACTGTATTTTAAAAAAAAATCAGTCATATTTGTTTGGACCAGCAGAGGGCGCTGGTAACCCAGTGGTCGGTTGGCATGCAGAAATTCTTGCAGTGAAGAAGAGAAGCTATGCTAGCAGACAGAGCTAATAGAAAAATGTGACTTTTACAGATATTCAAGTAATATTACAGATATTCTTTCGGTGCTAAAGGGGCAATTAATCATTTATTAACATATTTAAGAGTAGAAGGCAGCCAGAAAGAAAGTATTAGCAGACTCCGCCCGCCGCCTACACTTGTGGATAGCGCCCTCTGCTGGTTAAAAAAAGTACTGCGATTCAATTTTCAAAAAATCGATATCTACGGTTATACCTATGAATCGATTTTTAACTGCCTTACGATTAATCGTTACATCCCTACTGAAAATAGATATAAATACTTTTTTTTTTTAAATTACTTTAAAAAATAGTACACGCAATTTGTCTTCGTAAACTGGTGGTCAATGAGAGGAAAACATCAATTTTCGCACAATATCTGAAGTGATATGACGGACATCGGCATCTGAAATGGAAATAGCAGTATTGCATGGACTGAACCCTTACTGACATATTATGAGACAATTTCATATATTTCCACAACTTTTTTCACCTTAAAACAGGTGGCCATGTAAGAATGAAGTACACTCCCGTGCATCTGTCTATAGGACTCCACATCCCACAATGCAATGCGCAAAACCTTTCCGTAGTGTTATAGTGCAGATCAAAACAAACTTTTACATCATTTTAGCAAATTATCTTGAATTTATTGATCTATAAGGCCCACACTATGATTTTATCTGATAAAAAAAACTTAGGCTACCTGCATCTTTAAGTTACATTAACTTTATAATTGAATATATATTCCAAAGTGATCTAATCTTCTGTATCGTTTTGAATTGTTCAAGAAAAGCGTCCCCATACTAGGTCAACTTGAATACCTGATCGGTACAAAAAGCGTGAGTGTGCTGAACAGCAGGGTTTGGTCAGGAATTGTTATTGTTATTATCCTCAACATTAATTACCTAATAAGTGACGGTGTAACTTCTCGTGGAGCCAACTGAGGTGGATTACGACCCTCCACCCAGTAGAAATATAGATAACATCTCCTTTACCCTGTGCTCTTATCGGAGTGCACAGTAAAGTCCGACTCACCCTTACAAAGCACACCAGGAGAAAACAATAAACTGTTCAGCAAGAGAAAATGTGAATTTCATTATCACGGGCTGCCACAGGTTTGTTCTTGAACAGAGTTACTATGGCTCAGATGTTGCTCAAGCAGAAGAAAACATATCATATTTGCTCACTGTAAGGAATAACTTTGTATGGCAGGTGGATGCAAACTTCAACTTTTCCAAGATCACCAACAAAACTTCCCAGTTCATTCCACAATTGTTGAGGTTCGGACCCATCGCAATAACACAATAATGATTCCTTTACTAGAATTTTCCTGGTTTTAATTTTGAAGTAACTCTATTTTTACGTACGTGGAGCCAAAGGCACAAAGATTAACGCTGAGGATGCAGGATGACAATATCAACCCTGAAAAACCAACACTAATAGCATTATATAACGTCCTTATAACTGATGTAACATGCACACGCCTGTAATTCCAGGCAAGTGTTTGTCACTGTGTTTGGTGCCTTCACGATGAGAGGATACATCACAGTTATTGCACTTAACTAGAAGTTGATAAAACCTCAACATTATAGAATGAATTGAATGGAATGGCATATATCCAAAAAAACTCAACTTGATCTTTACATTTATTGAGAATTATATATAAATACACAGGGCTTTAAATTAACACGCGCCAACCCGCCAATTGCGGGTAAAAATTAACTTTGGCGGGTAACAATGTAGCGTAACTAGCCATTTTGGCTGGTGAAGAGCGTCTGTTTGAATCGGCAGGCTGCAGAAACGATGCAACAAGTCATTGTTGCCAGATTGGGCTGTTTTCCGCAAAGAAATTTGAGGGTTTTTGTGTGTGTTTAAAAAACGTAATGTATATCTGGCACCACTGCTGGTTGTACTAATCCTACATTTCTCATGAACACTATGTCGTGACGTGTCATACAACAATTGGCTATGTGCTTACGTTAGCGTGATTGTTATAGTTTGGTATCGGAGAACACAAGCGGAACGGCGCAGCCTTTAACTGTAGTCTTAGTTGAGTGAAATCTATATCCACTTTGAACTCTGTTAAAAAAAGGCCGTGGCTATTCGTACAGTTGCCGTATCAATATACCGACATTCTATCCATACGCAGTGCCCCTCATTGGCCAGTTTAGGTCACGTGACTAAGACTAAACTTAATCGTAAACCTAACCCTAACTCTAACTCTAAAAATTGTTGCGATACAGGGTTATAACCTAACCCTAACCCTAAGACACTACGTACATGGTACTTCGATGAACGTACCAACAGCACCCAGGGTTGTCCATACGGCAACCTTACAAATAGACACTTTCTTTAAAAAAAAAACCATTTAGAGATGTTAATTTCCAGCAAAGTTACACTTATTGTATTCATCTGTTGCTTTCTTTATGTAAATTGTTTACTTACTTGTAGTTGGAACAGGTGAGGTAGCTTTATAAGACCTTGTGGTCTTCTTAACCTCTCCCAGCACAGTTATGTTATACATGTTTAATGAATTTTAAAAAATAAATAAAAATGTATGTGCAAACAAATAAATAAAAGTGGCAAGTTTTGACTAAAAATCATAATAATAATAATAATAATAATAAGGCTATAACATTCCAATGGAAAATAGTTGTGAAAATGAACTGATTCATGTTTATATAAATGTACTTTTTAAGTATAGTCACTGTAATAATGCTATAACTCTTTAATGTTCGATTAATAAAGTTTTACTCTTTCTAAAGGAGTCTCATTGCATCCCTGTCACTACAAATAACTCATCCAGGACCGGAAGTTTGACTTGTTTTAAAGAGTGAAGTTAGAACGTGGTGTGAGACACAGGTCAGGAGCAACAAGTGTGTGAGTGATAACGCAGCTTCTTACCGGAGGTTCCGTGTCACAGGCCCCGGTCAGACTCCCGCTGATAGTGCCGCTGCTGATGCCGCTGCCGCTGCTGCTGTTTGCCTTGAGGGAGAACTGAACTACACTAACACACACCGGGCTGTGACGTAGGCTAAGGAGGGGCAACCTTCACCTTTCTCTCGCTCTCTCTCTCTCTCTCTCTCTCTCTCTCTCTCTCTCTCTCTCTCTCTCTCTCTCTCTCTCTCTCTCTCTCTCTCTCTCTCTCTCTCTCTCAATGCATCAGTTTCTCACTATCTCAACTATTTCAGGAATGATCAACACCCTGAACCAGTTTGGATTTCCTCGTTTTTTAAACAACCTTAAATGGAAAAAGTAGAGCTTACGTTGTAATATTGTTATATACAATAATGTATCTACGGTGGCCTTAAAAGCTCACAACACAACACAGAATGACGAAGGAGAACCATGAAAATATCCACGAAGAAGATTGACGTTAACGTTGGTACATAAATAAATCCACAAAGAAGAGTGACTTAACGTTGGTGTCAGTACCTGATTCTTTCCGTCACTCTTTGTGGATTTTTACTGGTCTACTTTCGTGTTGTGTTGTTCATTTTGTGTAGTGAGGTTATACGGCCACCGTATTAGGGGTGGGATAAACAATTATTTTTTAAACGATTAATCAAGCGATTGTATTTTTGATACATTGATTAATCTAAAAATTAATTTTTCCAGTTCGATTCGATTCGACTCAATTTGATTATCGATTATCTCTCCATTAATTGAATAAAAGTTATTTATACATGTTGATTTACATATCTAAAGTGAAAAGAAAAAAAAAAAACATGAATTATCTGATGGCTCCGCCTTAACCCCCTTCGCCCCTCCCCTCTGTGCTTCGGCTCACTCACATACACGCGCACAGCTGCTGCAGAAGTGGACCTGAGCTCATCGCTTGTATTGTGTATTAACGTCGTTGTCTCATGTCTCATTCAGCAGTAAGTAAACAATAAACTATATATGCAATATATGTTTATTGCTCTTCAACTCAATATTCCAAAATAAAATTCAAGTAAGAATAAAAAAAAGTTGCATTCAGAGGTAGCATTTATTAAAAATTAAAAGGGAATAGAGCCAGCAGCCTGTCATGGTGTCCTTCCTCAACCAACAGAAGTTAAGATTTATGTTGAGGCCTAGCTTACTGTAAAGAGTGCATCTTTTAATTCTTCATTCACATGAAAATAAAAACAACTTAAAGTAATAAACTCTGCCACTCACATTTTTCCTAAACTCAAAATTCCAAATGCTAATACAGATTGTTTCCAACAAAAAATAAGAAATTGGAAAAATAGCAAATAAATATGGGGTTTTATAATGTTAATTTTTAGTTTAAAAAAAAATTAGAATTATAATAGTGATTATGTAAATGATCTTGATTAGAACATGTCATGGTCCCATACTAGGGGGGAGCTGACACGAAATGATAAAAACTATAGAAATAAATCTATTCAGGAGCCACTAAATACTGTTTTATTCCACTTATTTACAAAATCTGATTATTTAAAACATGTGTTATCACTCATTCATTCCATCATTATGCTCTATTATAAAGCTAGGGTAGGCGATTTTCTCCAGATACACTTTATAAGTTTTTGGTTGAAATTGTCTTTATGTCCTGACAGAAATTAAGATCTTATGTGCTCTGAAAAAGGAACGAAGGAAAACATTGCACTGCAAAGTTCTACAACCTCACATCTCACCCTCACTGCAAAACAGTCTATTGTTCCCCACCTTTTCTATTTCCTGCCTTGAGTCTCTCCTCCCTGCTCCCTTTCCCCTCCCCTTCCCCCTCCACTTAGGTGTAACACTGCTCTCCCTTTTTATATCCTCCCTATAATAAAAGATTTCTTACCCTTCCTTAGGGAGGGCTGGTGATGGTCACAATTAAGCAATAAAATAAATCAATGTATTTTATTGCCATAACAAAATATGCATTGCTGTCTCATAATGATTGCACTTCCTGTGGTGTTGACCTTTGACAGCATGTGCAGACAAGTTAAAAAAAAAAAAAAAACATTGCTGTGTTGTGTTGCGGCAGTGTAGTGTGAAGGGCAGCTCGTCCACCTGACATGACCGCGCGCTCGATCTCTGCCACACGGAGAGAACCAGCCATACATATCACCCAGGCAAGCATCGGTGAAGAGGTGGGTGGGAGCAGCTGTGTGTGTATCTGCTTGTGTATTGGTTGAGGTTACAAGGGGCGAGGTCAATTAGCATATGTGCGAAACATTTAAGTTCAACATTTAGATTTAACATTTATATATAAGATTTAACATTTAGACTTAGATTTAACATTTATATATATATATATATATATATATATATGTGTGTGTGTGTGTGTGTGTGTGTGTGTGTGTGTGGTTAAATCTGTTAAATGTAGGGAAATGTGCTAAATATGAGAAAAGTGAGATAAATAATGAAAATGTGATAGCTAAAACTTTTATACAAAATTTTTACACTTGGCACCTGCTAGGAAGCAAAAACTCCCTCAAAAAAAAAAAAAAAAAAAAAATTATATCTTTTTCATGTATAAATCAAACATGTATTTTGCATAGTCTTTAAGTTAGACATTCACATTCTATTTGCATTGCATATTTTCTTTTAGTTTCTCATGCTTACTTATGTAAGGCATTCAGTAATTTGTTGCATACTTTGCATCCTTTAACACTTTTTTGAAAGGAGTGTATATGTGGTGCTTGGTGGATGTTTCATGCTGACTTGCGTCGTTCCTTCCTCCTGTGAGAGACGCTAAAATCTCAGTTACAAATCTTACAGAACCCTAACCCTGTGCCCTACCCTGCTCCTTTTTAGGAAGGTACATTTTCTGTCCCATTTTTTAAGATTTTTACACGACTTCTTTGTTTTTTCGCTGGAACGTCTTGTTCACATCCATCCATCTCTCTTCTAGTTGATTCTGGGTTTGTTCCCACTGTGTACTCTAATCTAATCTCCCAAGACCTGCCACCCAGGCCACTTGAGGCTATAGTAATAGTATTTAGTTTGGAGAGCCAGAGGAATATTTTTATTTATTTATATTTTAATCATCATTACATTATAATACAGGATATTTATGGGAAGATGGCGGGAAGGAGGGTTAAAATATGGTAGTTTCCTGGCTAAAATGTAAGACTTGACAGATATGATCATGACATGCCGTCACATCCTGTGGTCAATTTTGAAACTATGATAAAACCAACAAAAAAAGAGTGTAACATTTACTTGCGCATATAATGTGCCCATACATGCAATATCAGTTCTTATCTGTGATCAGCACATTCCACAGGTAAAAACAAAGAGCCATTGACTTTGTCTGAATAAATACCAGTAATAGTCCTACTAGGTAACTTTTGGAATCACGTGAAAGAATTGTGAACTGTTGTTTGGAAAATTCAATGATAATACTGTTATCCGTTTTTGTTCCTATTATGCTTTTACGTCAATCTGTCTAAAACTATACTACTATGTATAGTATTTACACTGCACTTTGTTGTCTTTATGATAATATTGGTCATATTGGGTCAAAGTGAGTGCTCACTCGAGTCGGCAGCACATATTGGAATTGTTTACTTCACTGAAAGCAGAGAAAATGGACACATCTGTCCCCCAGTCTTTCCTACTTGTTGATTTATGCACAGATAACTGTCATGGTTTTCATAGTCTAAGAACAGGCCCAGATGTTGTTATTTAAGTAGAATATTCTCAGAAATTACTGCTGGGTGAATCAAAGTGTTTTTAACTTTCTAAAACAAAGCATTCAGGCCTTTTTCCCGTGTAATTTACCAGGGGCTGGACATATGACATCCAAGTAAAGTTTGAGCAGGTGTTTTGTACAGTTCCAGTAGCTATTGCTAGTATGATCCAAATAGACACAGATTAGTTAACATGTTGTAAAGGTAATAGAAAAAGTTGCATTTCCCTTTTGGCTTTGTTAACTGCACCCATTCATCATCCATTTCACGTCATTATCAGGCTTCAGTTCATTCAAAATCACTGCAGCATTTACAACTGATTATTAAGAATCCTTCTTGAAAATAACACTATTTTTAGTGTTGTGTCAGAGCCACTCTTCTTCTGTTTTATCATGCAGTCATGGTTTACTTTGACCTGTTAAACATGACATACTTAGCACGTATACCAAGCTGTGTAATTTTCTTAGTGAGCATTCAGCATTTAGCATGCTACTGTGCCATTATGTGTTTTCATACTGGTTACTGTATTTCCTAATGCAGTAAAGAAAAGAACTAAAGGAGCTCTTAGAAAGAGTTCCTTTACTTGTGTGAAGTGTTCCAAAGGGAGTGAATCAAACTTATGGCTCTGATTTCTCTCCCCGGATCGACACCCTGCAGTGTGTGGTGCATCTGATTAGTTAAACAGACTCCTGTTGCTATAGGCCAGAACTGTGACGCTTTGTGTTGGGCAACACTGGCAACCACGCCACACATTCCTCTTAGCTGGAACTGGGAACACACCCAAAGACAGGTTACATATGTATGCGAGGAGGAAGTAGAGACTCAGGCAGAGACCAAATTGGTCTCTAATGTATAAACCATAAAAAATGATTGCATAACACCATACATTTAAATAAATATGAATTAGAAATAACCTGAAACCAAAATAACGAAAACTAATCTGAGTCACAAATAAAACTAAACATGCATGTGTGCCTTTACGGCCTGTTCTGCATCTGAAACTACTTTGAGGCTTCACTAGTTGACATGTAAATTCACAATCGACCCCAACTAGTTAAAGCAGAACCAAGTCAATTTTTCATCTTAGTAAGTCCTTCTCGTAGTTCCTGTGAGGCTAATACAAGTGTTTATGGGGTGATTGGGGGGTCTTTCATCTCTCCCTGCTGTTTCTCGCCAGAAAACAGCACTTGCAACTTTCCCTGCCTCCGACCCGGTGGCAAGACGTACTGCTTTACGACAGCCCAGTACAAACTAGTGCTATATTATGACCAGCCCCGTGGCTGCACACGGTTGTCTATAAATTCACAGAGAAGATCTTTGAGGAACGGAGCAACTCCATGTAGTGACAGCTCAGCAGCATCACACAGCAATGACACACACTGTTGTCACGGCAACAGGCACGCACACACACTCACAACCCAGAGCTCCATCAGGCAGCACACACACAAATATCCATCCATTTATCTATTCATCCATCCATCCATTTTCAGAGCCGCTTTGTCAGCACACAAACACATCACACACATTTCCACACTCCTTTCCGTATTACTCCCACGTAACTGCCTTACAGGGTAACTCCTGCTGTCTTACGGGGTAACTGTTTTACGGGATAACTCCTGCTGTTTTACGGGGTAACTTCCCGCTGTCTTACGGGGTAACTCCCGCTGTCTTACAGGGTAACACCCGCTGTCTTACGGGGTAACTTCCGCTGTCTTACGGGGTAACACCCGCTGTCTTACGGGGTAACTTCCGCTGTTTTACTGGGTTTTTCTGGGTTACTGCCCAGAATGTGACGTCGGTGAAAACACTCTATAGAGTCGCGTGACATAACGTAGATAGTGCAGTGATGCTTTGGACGCTTTTGGTGTGAACGCGTCATAAGGATGAAGTAAAATTACTTCGAACATTCTACGGGATTCCAATTCCACAATGCCTCTCCAAAGTTCAAGTCAGATGACCAAGTGTCAACAAACTGATTGTTTGTGAAAGAGTCAAAGACGATCTTGCGAGGAACCTATTCACACAAAAAATTCTTTGATTTATTGATCCATGAGGCCTACACTGTTACTTTAACAGTAAATGTGGCCTCGTTTTTTTCATATTCACAAATAGTACAAACTACTTTTAATATCAGAATACTATAAGAAGATATAAGAAGAATGCACTTTTTCCTTCCATGTGGGACACCCCATGGAGGGACTTTGCCCTTAGCCTGTCATGGGCCAGCTTCGCTACAGAGTATACATCACAACTGTGTACATCTCATTTATTATAAAAATATTCTTCTTAAAAGGCAGTTGTGCCACCATCCATTTATGAATTTGGTGAGAACAGGTTTTCATTTTAAAGTTTTTGATCTGATCTTGTATTTATCTCATAAGTAATAGCATTGACAAAACTAGGAACATGTTCAGGTTGAAATACAGAAGCACTGGCTCTGGTGCACAAAGCCTGTTGTGTCAGCAGGGTGTTCAGGGTGTGACTGTAGTTCAAAAAGAAACATTTGCAAAGGGGAGCGTCCCAGTCAGACAACCTTTACTCACAGGCTGATAACTCACACAGTGACAATAACTCACCCTGACGTCTGAGGTGATGTATTTCCTCAGGTACGCAAGCTGAACTCTAAGTCAGCAAATATTCAATGAAGTCTGTCTTTGTTATTGCTCCAGTGGTAATGCCTGGCCAACATCCATGTTTTTACAGAAGTTGTGACAAACGGACAGTGTTGGGAACGTTACTTTTAAAAAGTAATTAGTTATAGTTACTCACTACTTGTTCCAAAAAAGTAACTGAGTTAGTAACTGAATTACCACAACAGATATGGACAAAGTCTTCACTCCTGGATATAATGAACACTTCACATACACGTTCTTGCCTTTGACCACAATTAATTTAAAGTAGTGTTTGTATCGCCACCTTAAAAATGACAACTTTTCATCAGACTGCTCCACGCTCACCATCTTAACTTAAACCTAAAACTTTTTAAAATAAATGAACTTTGACATTAGCATGTGTTTCATGTTCAAATGACATATAGGGCTGGATCCTCAAAAGAATTGAGCTGAGTTTGCAACACTTATTCACAAATGAGAGGGAAAATGACATTGTGCGATCCACAGAACATACGCAAACCGTGATATGGATGTAAACTGCACTGCAACCATCAGTAGCGCAGGTCTATTCTAATCACTAATTGTAGTAAAAAGTAAAGCAGGGACTCACTTAGTTTAAAGAACTCTACCTCTTGTATATTACACGATTTGTTGATTGAGCTTGCAATTAAACCTCATTACAGGAACCCTTTAAGGTGATTTTCAGATTTTTCAAGAACAGATTATATCACTGAATAATAAAGGTGACTGGAGTCACTTTGTTTTTAAGAGTAAGATTATTCTTTCAAACCTCATAGAGGGGCTAACAACTTACATGATTAATCTACAATATTGTAGAGTTATCATTATTTTTTCTACGTCAAAATAGAGTGACCCTACATTAAAGCTGCTATCCGGAGTTTCTGAGAGGACGTCTCGATGTCCCGCCCTCAACAGCTCCAGTTCCTCCCCCTGCCTCTGCAATCTACCACAAACCACTCTTCTTTTATGCACGTGCATCGCGGAACATAACAAGGTTGCATCGGGTTGCATTGATATAGGTCTATGGGTCAGGTAAGAGCCAAAATCATATTTACCTGTTTGCTGTTGTGACGCATGGCCTTGTTTCCGTGCACAGTTCAGTATTCACTTTGATTGACAGACTCAAAAACACGTAGTTGAAGCCTATTGGCTGGGCTCACTCGACTGTTTCCATTTGTATAAGGGTCTGTGGGATGAAGGAGTTACTTATATACATTAATGTATATGAATGACCACCGGCAGTAGACCATAGTAAAAGACTAGTTAGGTATTGTTTATGAATTTCTAAAGAATCATACATAAACATAGATTTTTCAGAAAATCTGGATATCAACTTTAACTGTATTGGTCACATTATGGTTTACATATATTTTTATATAGAGTAGGTTTCTCTTTGCTTCCATGCAAACCTTGAAACATCAAGGCAGACCCTGTACAATAATTCTGGAAGCTATGTTGTCAGGTGCAGCTTGGGTCAAACAAAGGATGGTACAAATACCATGATGACCGATATAATAGACAGTATGTGTAACCGGCCTGGGGCACTGGGGGTCTCACCCTGAAGCCAGGCCTGGTGCAGGGCCCGTAGCGAGTGTCTGGAGACCAGGCTTTCACACATTGGGTCCAGCCAGGCCCTATAGGTGAAACTGGTCACATGGGCTCATTCCCACAATACCAGCAAGGGGATGCAGAGGGGTCCAGTGCATTGAGGTTTGGACGTGCCAAGGCAGGGATATATACAGTGGTTGGTCAGTGGCTTATCATCAAACTAGATCTAATTCTCATTGTTCATTGTGTCCTGTCTCCATCCTCCTTAAAACACATCAAGTTTGAGGACAGTTTACTTTCTGCCAATCACACCTACTGTGAGTTATTGTGACAAAGCGGTCTGTCCAATTCTGTCAGTGGTTAAGAAATGTATGTTTTGTTTGAGTGACAACCTGTTTAATTATGACTTTTTACACTGATGGGATACCTGTCAGAGGCAGCGTATTAAATCCTCCTAAAGCCTCTTTAGTTCAAGCTGCAATGGTCTAACACACTAACAGCACTCACACAGAAACTGTGGAGAGATTTGATGTCTTAAGTCTGTATTTGCCCAGGTGGCTCGGATGAAAACACAATTCTAAGGAATGACAATTACACTTAATCAAAAAACAAACATCAGGATTTACAGTTTCTGCAAATAGACTACCATGAACAACAAGGAGAGCAATTTGGCTCTAAAGCTGAGGCTTGTTTGTTCTGACTTTACGCCTATCAAAGTTCAGAGAAAAGTCAAAGCAGAGGTTTGTGTTAACGTTAAGGGTCACAAAGATACAACAGGTACGTACACTTTAGAGCCATTTTAGTCAAAAGAAGGCATTTGTGTGCTCCTATTTGGCTATTTTCAGATATTTTAATATTTCCTCAACAGTTCAACCTTCAAATGAATCTGTTGATATGAATTATTATTCATAGTTTCTTTTTTAACATAAATGTTTTTATACTAAATATCCTTATATCCAATCGGCCTATTTACCCATAATCAAATATATTCAGGTCAACTTTTTTCGAGGTCTATTTTGGGGAACAAGGACAAAGAGTTTTTGGACAATGGCTTTGGGCATTGACAACAAGAGTCCACTTCAGACCACAGCTGGGGCAGATCAGTGCCTGTTTTTCCTATTGACTTGATATGACTTATTGATTCATTTTTGTTGTTGTTTGTATATCGGCAGATATATGAACCTGCAGCGTACTTACTCTAAAATAGTATAAGACCGCCAGACAATCTTAGATTCAGGCAAATCAGTTAGATGAGACTACTCTGGACCTCGAGCCTCAGATTGTTATGCCGGCTACGTCGGCGATCTGCAAAGTAGCGGAGCCTCGTACCAGTGGTGTCCGCCAGCGGAGGAGACGTAGGTGGTGTGATCAGAAGCAGGAGCGGGGATGCCGAGCGGGGCTAGCAACCAAGCTAAAAGCTAATACTCAGAGAACGCTTCTTCCTTCCATCCTGTGTTCTAATGTCCGCTCCCTGGAGAACAAACTGGACTACCTGAAGCTGTATTTACATATGAATACATAATATGCCTGTGTAATGGGATGATGAAATTCTCTTCTCTCTTCCTCTTATGGAAACAAGTATAAACAGTGATTATGTGCGTTTGGGAGTGCCACTGTTGACATGTAATAAACCCCTTAACTTTCAGCATGTGTGTGTTTTTTTTTTAATTATTGGCATCAGTTACAGCAATGTCAGTTACCATTGCTTGCAGGTATAAACAGCTAAAGAAACCTCCCATGTGTCAAATGGAAAATAAAAACATCCAGAGTGGTAAAGGCAGTTTATGGAAGAACTCAAGGCAATCCCTTCAAACTGAGTTTGAGCAATGACGTGATGAGGAATTAATGAAGGCTTGTTACAGCAGGCTGCTCGCACAAAGCCTGGAAACACAAAGGAATGGTGTCAAGTGGGGACTTTTGGAGAGGAAGAGATTCAAACAGCAGTTTTTGTAAATAAGTGGAAAAACTTCTAAGATGAAATAGTTATTCCTTCTGGGATTGGCCTTGTTCAAAATCCATAACTGTCCCATAATTTTATTGTTAAAAATCCACTCCGACACTAATGGTCACTGAGTGTTTTAAGCTGAATGACTAAACCAGACAAAGACTGCATTCTCCTCGTTCCAACATGGCTACCTTTAAGAGCACATATGGCAAATTAACCTCTGATGTCATCAAGCTGTTGGTATTTTGAACACTCGCCAACATTTATGTTTGTTTTGACAGTGCAGTTATCTTTTATATAATTATTAATATGACCATTTTCAATTTCGATTTCAAACTATTGTTTTTAAGTTTTTGCTTTTAAATCCTAATCCTTCTGTTTGAATGTGAAAATTTGTTTGTGTCAGGCCCAACCTTCTGCATCTAAAGATTTCATCATGTGCCAAAGGATTCAGGTTGCTCATGTTTATTCACTTATTGTGGTTTGCATGCTAATAATCACTCATTTACAGGCCAACTTAAGACCGGGTTTCACTGAAGCGTGTGACAGGAAAACAGAACCAGTCACAGTCACGGAGATTCCAAAAATGAAAATGACGTTAATTTTTAGTAGTTGTATGAACATGCACATTGTCTTAAATCGGACTAATTTTGTGCACGGTAAAAAACTATGCTAAAAATGCACAGCGGTAGGAAAATGTGTTCATTTACCAAACTGTGGCTTTAAAAAAACAAAACAAAAAAAACCTGAACTCACGCTTAAAGACTGCTCAAGTTCCAATAAGTTTATATGTCAAGGGGTGAATAAAAATAACTGAATACTGCGGTGGCATAAACTGTACATTGCTTTTTATGAAAGCCTTTGCTTAATCACATTGTAATTGTAACAACACTAAACTAAAATGAACCACAAAACCCACAGAAAACAGGGAAAGTAGGCAAACTCCAGCTCCAACTTGGGAGCCAAACCTTGGTACCCAGTTTGATTATACATTTTGCTCATTCAACATGGAGAGGTAAGTGCACAGAAGCACAAAATGACATTTGAAGAAGTTCAATTGGAGGCTGGTGGACTTCTCTGTCTGCAGCACAAACATTTAATAATGTAGAAAACAAAATAAACATTTTTTATTTTTTTTTTAATTCTTGTTATTTTATAAACAACTTTAAAACTAATGATATTTTATCCCCTAATGAAATGTGGCTGATCCGTCAGGTCCTGTAACTTTGCTTTTATCGGTCCATGAAAAACAGGCAGATTTGATTTGTTGATGCCATTGATCTGATGCTCCTGAAATCAACGTGACACAAAAGTTTTACGGTCAAAACATGGAATGAAAGAGACCGGAGCTCATTGGAGCGGTGCGTCTGGAGCAACATTCATGGATCTCCTCGCACAGCGACCCTCTGCCACACCAGACTCCACATGCGCTGCCTCGGGTGTCCACCTTTTTTCTCTCCATCACACACTTGTCTTTACTCTGCATTTTCTTATTTAGTGGCTGTTAACATTGACAATTGTTTCATTTAAATATTTTTTTTATACTAGAAAGGTTAACTTGAGTCTTTTTTTTTCCATCTCTGCTGTGTTTTGTGTCAACATTTACTGCTGCTGATCTCTGCGTGTGTGTTTGCACCTTGTCAGTCGTTCTATTATCTGGTGCTAAAACAATCACCGCAAACAGTTTCAGATTTGATGAATTGCATTGCGCCCACTGCATTAATTTATTTGCATTTCCTCCTCCCACTTTTTTGCGCCCCTTATGAGATCCGCCTACTTTACATATTCATCAGAGAGAAACGCGCTAAATGGGTTGTGAGCGCATTGTGACACGCAAAGACGCACAGTCCTGATTTCCTGGGGGTTGTACCCCTTATTAGCTCGTGGAGTGACATTTGCACACATTTTAATACCCCTAAACCTTCAGTGAATCTGCTCCAGAGTGTAGTGATGTAGCAGACTACCTTCAAGAGGACTTGAATGGACTTGTTTCAACTCAATTGTCAAGACATCCTGAACATCTTCTCCTTGAGCACACACTGGAAATTAATTGGGTTTATATATTACACAACTCAAGATCGGTGGTGAGTACAATCCAACATACAGTGAGTGGGTTGAAAAAGTAAACGATGACGTTATTGGTAATTCAGTTGTCCTTCATTGCAGTGGGATGTAATGAGCATGTGACTAACTTTCCCGGTCTTTGTAGGTTTTCTCATCTCCAGATAGAGAATAACACTATCAGTTAACTGGCTTCCTGTTTATTATTACAACGATGATCATTCCTGGTCATGCCTCACCGCTTCACTCCTCCTGGTGTAAATTGGGACCATAATATGATGCCACTGGTGGAAACTGTGGTTGTGTTTTTCTTTTTTTTAAATGTCTTTGATAAAGACATTTTTACAAATTACAACTGCTATTTTTCTGCTTCTGATGCAGCATAAAATCTTACAGTTCTGTAAGTGAATTTGAAGACACACATTGCATAGAAACAACTGCATCCAAGTGCAATGCATAGGGTCAGATGCAGTGTAGTGTGTGTGTGTGTAAAACGACAAATATTTCTAGAAGTAATATCTTTAACTGATACTGTAACAAATGTGACCTGTAAATGTCACTGAAACTACAGGATACTGTTAGAAAACCACAGGACAGCAATGCTCATTTTCAATTCAACTCATTATTGCAGTAAAACTGATACAGTAACAGCTTACAAAGCTCATGGCACAGTCACTGAAAAAGAGAAATGAGAAGTGTATGTACAACAAGGAGGAAAAAAAATGAAAAAATTCAACAATTTGGCTAATAGAAACACCAGGGTAACATAAAAATGAAGATACTGTAGTCGGGAGATGGCTTTGATTATACAACAAAGAGAAAATATGAAACGAAGCATTGCTATAAAAGAAATAACATCATTGTAAAATACATTGAGCACTTACACTAACAGATTCAATCCTAGTGTTTCACCCAGGTCCGATTCAGAGCAGTTTTGCTGTTAACAAAAAGCTCATTTTTAATGGCAAACACTAAAAAACAAATGACTGAAACTGCCTTGCACGTGAATTCTTTTTGGGGAAGTAGCTGAAGAGATTGTTAGCTGGCGACTCACTTCTTTATATTAGCATTACTCCAATCCTTTCGATAAATGTCCAACAATAATTCTTGAGTTCGGTGCAGAGGGCCTTTCAATCAACATTCACATCAACATTTACAACCCATCAAAAAATAACAAAGAAAGCTTTTTTGTGTCAGAGCTGGCCTACAGCCACTTGGGGGCACCACCAATAATTACGTGTAAAAAGTCTTTGGGTAGAAATATCTGAAGAATTAAGGTCAGATTTGAACTGTTATAAGTAGAACGTTTTAAATAACTTTAAACTAACTTTTTATGGCAGAAAATTTGGACTAGGAGGTGCATGAACTGGCTCATGTCGGCTCTGAAACGAGTGGTGTAAAGCGCAAGTGAAGACGACGGGAAGCAAATTAAAAAAAACCAAAACAAATAGCACTAAGCACCACTCATCAATACCTAAAAGTTGGCACCTGGCTACTATAACCAGACTTGTACAACCTCACGAAATAAGAAACAAACCCTGAAAATGAGTTCTTCATTGTGATCATAGTCTCTCACTGGAAAAAATCCTTACCAAACAAAAAAGGAAAACTATTTACACACATCTCTGCAAAAATACAATTCAAAATCATAACGTCATGAAGACCAGGAAGTGAAACAATTGTCATTTCTCCTTCTTCCCTCCAACCCGCAGTAATGCCCGCGCCGCACACACAGAAAGAGAATATTGGATTTAGAAAATGGGATTGGAACTTTTGACTTCACTACATTTTCAATGTGACACGTTTTTTCAACACACACTGAATTTTACTTTTTCATCATTAAACAAAAAACCTCAAAAAAAAACCGAAAAAAAAAAACCGATACAACAAATTTCTAAAACACAAATGAACAAGTCTACATGTAAAAATATAACTTTTACATACACAATTTTAAAATAATGGTCGAGTTTGCCTTTTCGTTGCATACAATTTACAAATGTCTGTGTGGTGGACAGGTTGCAGTGAATGGAGTTAACGAAACTCCAGTCCCTTTTTTGTCCTGCGTGGGGAGCTGTACGATGTTGTCATGGCAACAACAGAGAAAACTAGGAAGTCATTTGAAGATTTGTGAATAAAACCTTCCCAAAATAACACGTTCAGTTCAACGTAAAATAAAAAAATACCAACGCGGCACCCTCGTTATATAATGTATATATTTTTGTACAATTATATATAGATTGATTTATTCAAATAGATTCTTTTCCAGTTTCTGTGCCTTCCTGTTGATTGGTTGGGTCAAATTGACCACTTACAGGTAACAATATCGTTAAATAGCAAATTGTGTTGTTGTTTTTTTTGTTTTTCTTAATTTTTTTAGCTACTTTTTTGTATTCTACATGAAAACCAGAACAGACATAAGAGAAAAGGGATTGTTCTTATAAAAAAGACAGAGAAGGGTATAGAAAGAGAGAGAGAAGAAATAAACTGATCTCACAACATACGACCTCACACTTTGTACTGAAGACTACATTGGCTTACAGACAAGCCGATCAAATATTGATAAAAAGCAGATAGGCTATAATACAAGAAGAGACGTGTTGTTCACCATGGAAACAGGGTTGGGGCTGGGGTAATGAAGGATTGTGTAGGATTGGGAATCGGGGCGAGTTGGGCTGCCCCATCAGCTCAGAACCAGAACACATTGTCTACTTACATATAAGCGTACAGTACATTAAATACAGTTTAGGTTTTGTTTTTTTTTTTAAATCCAAAAAATACTTTTTTTTGTTTTAAGCTTTTTTTAAATTCCCAGGTCTGATAAAAAACCTGACTGCATAGAACCTAACCACTAAGAACAGGTTTCCCTAAGCTTGCATCCTATTAAAAACCAGGTACACGTCCTCCTCTGGCAACTCGAATGATATGAACTCTAAAAAGGCACGTTGGTAGAAGTATGAATGTTCAAATTGCATCTGTGGGACTGCCTAGGTGGGCCAAGGGTGAGGGGGGTTGTGTTTCAGGGTTCATAAGGCGTGTGTCAGCAGATTTACAAGGAATTCAAATGTAGGGTGGAAAGGGACGTCCAAAACAAGACCAAAAAAATACCATCAACTCAAATCTTTTCCAATAAGTGTTACTGTTTGCTCTTGTTGTGCAGCAACAGAGATTTATTTATCCCTGTTCTCACCCGATAATAGTCCTTAATTCTGTTACTGCCAATCATCCTTTGTCCTCATCCTGTAATTTTCCAGTCCTGTATCATTGCCAAGGTAATTCTGCTGATTATAAAACCAGCTACACAAGAAATTCAGTTGAACAGACATCAGGGCTAAATTTTGGATCACTCTAAAATCTTCTCCATCAGACCACTAGTAAGCATGAAATAGTGCTCCAATGCTTGGTTTGCTATCCATGCCAGAGCCTGGAGCAGCCTGGCCTGGGTAGTTCAGTGGCTGGATGCCGTGATTTGATGCTTCAGCTGGGTCTGACTTTGAACTTTTGACTGTAGCCAAACAGTTGAATCTAAATTGTGTGTGAGAGTCAATCAAAGTCGAGGTGAAATTGATTTCCACTATTGACATTAAAGCCCAACCGATCAAGAATGGTCAGTAGTGGGCCTACATGGTTTGATTTTTTTATGAGGGATCCTGATCACTTCTGAATGTATCCGAGGAAAAGCGGCTGAAAATGAGATGGTACCTGCAAGATACACAACTGATGCTTCCAAATTCTAACAATATTGCTGTCGGGGCCTTCAAACCAGATGGTTTTCTACAGTTACACACATTGGAGAAACCAAAGTATGCACAGAACTACTGTCATGTCATCAGGCCTAATACTAAGAACGCTAACGCTGGCAATGATACTTAACTGTGAGAACATCATCATGTTTCCTCAGGAGAAACTTTCCAAGCATAAACTCACCAAATCTACAAACAGATCAGAGAAAACGTATTAACTGATTGATTCTGCAGTGGAACCAGTCTGAGTACGGGTGTATCTGTATTAGGCAGAGAAGTCTGAGCTTCGGGTTAGTTGAATAGGGTAATGATTAGACAGGAAGTGAGAGAATCTGTTGAATCAAACACAAGAACACTTTGCCAACTGCTTTCCACATGAGTGCAACCCTTATTCTGTAGTGATTGTTCAGTCATCGAGGTGTTGCTTTACTTTGTACTTAGTTTGCGCTCTAGGCTAAGGTTCTCAGTTTGTTCAGGGAATGTACGAAAAAGTTGGAAAAGACTTTAATGCTCATGTCAAACAATTAACAAACTCCTCTGCCAGGATTTCAGGTGAAACCCAAGTATCAACATGTCAGCTTTTCCTTTGGAATCAGAAATCCGACTTAGGACTCCAACAGTGACCTCATTTGGGACAGAGAGATTTATAACTGTCCTTTTTATTTCAATCATTGCTTCAATTATTTCCCCTGTAGTTAATTACTGACAGGTTAAATCTAAAGATGCTGAGACTTCTGGGTAGAAAGGATCAGGGATAGAGGAGCGGTTTACCCGTGATTTTGTCCTTGATTGATCTTTTTTTTTAGCCCTCTGATAATCAGTTTGATTACCACTAACTAGCAAATGTTTCTTTCTAACCTCTTCTTTGTTGAGATTGATACAGAGCAAGATGTGACAGTGGTGACGCAGTGCTGCCTTCCTGTTATTCTCCTGTCCCTGGTATTATTCTGACTTCTGTAGGAATCTTTCTAAGTAGGTTGCATCAAAAGGAGATCAGGTACACCTTCATCCACAGTGTGGCCTTAGATTGCCTTTGAGTCAGAGATGTGCTGAAGCTGTGTTCAACAACAGCTGCGCAATGTTGCTCTTTTAGAATGAAAAAAAAAAAATCTCTTTAAACACTCTTTGATATGTTTTGTTCCATTCAAAGCACTCCCCGACAACACCTTCCTTCATCACTGCTTGTGTCCATTTGTACGTTGAAAACAAGGTTCCTTTCTTGCATCTTTATTAACTATATATATTTATCTTTGAATGCTGGAATGCTGATAAAACATGTGTTTCCAGAAGTACTTCTGCGATATGATTCCAAAGATCTTTGTCCATTGATGTGTCAGAAGCTGTCTTACAGTGGCCTGTCTCCAATCTACACAAACAGGCGAATAGTTCCCATCAGCTGGAGATGCAAAGTGAAAAACTGAGATGTGTGGCTCTGCAGTTTGTGTTCATGACAGGAGAGGGCAATGAGGAGGATCTTGGACGACACGCAAATAAAAAAGATGAGGCTGATCTTGGTCAGGCTGAAGTTCCAAAAATCTTGGATTGGTCAGATTGATGCAAACACAAGTTCAATAGATGGCCAGATTTAAATGGAAACGCCATCAGAGGAAGTGGTCACTCATCATCTTGATGAACTCTGGCACCTTCGACCTGTCAAGAACAGATGTCATGAATTTCAAATCGCGTTGCTTCAGGGACAGTTAATGACCTTGAATCATTAACGAGATCATTCAGTATTATTACTGAACTGAGCTAGTTGGACTTCTTACTGAAGCCTTAAGGCCTAAAACATTACACAAAACAATATCTCTAATCATCTCACAGACTCAGCATGCATAAACAAACACATTCTGACCTCCAACAGAACACTCTACAATGGGAATTCACACATAAATTCAAATTACACTTACTGCCAATCTGTTGTTTGATTGTACCCAAACCAGACAGAAACTCTCTCATCATTGTCTGTCAAAAAGTGTTGTATCATGTGGTCAATGTCATTTTTTTAAACTATCTTATTAATCGTTGTAATGTTATGTTAAGTTTGAGTCAACAACACATTTGACAGATCTTTGTGCGGTCTAAATTTGATGACAAATTTTGGCTATAAATTTGCATTATAAATACTACTGTATTAATGACGAGACATAAAAATGACCTAAATGCTTCATACTGGGGATATACTGTATATTAGCAAATATAGTAAAAACATCCTTGTTTCCTTCCTATGTTGCTGTGCTCTCACATTTCTGTGATATTGCTGTATGCGTGGAGCCTGTAATTTGTATGAAACCAAATGTAACTATTATTAACGCAAATACATAAATGTATCATACTTTTACAGGAAACTCTTAGCAATAAATACTTGCATTAAAGATCAAGATGAAATCAATTCTAGAATTTGTTATCATGAAACAAATTCTTTATTGGCCACACTAAATGATAAGTGAGCTGAATATTCAATGTTAGTTTAGTAAGTTACTGTGTAGTTAAAAGTCAAAGCTATGACCTAATGTCAGGTTCTTTTGTTTGTTGGGATGAGTTTTAGATGATGAAAGAAGTTCCTGGCCTGGTTTTTTGTTGTAAAAACTGAATTGAGGTACAACAGCAGATTAGGGTATAAGTGAAATCTTCTAACCATTCAGGGGGAAGGAGATGTTGCTGCGTTTTACATTTGTCCCATGGGGTTGGCTGCATCACCCATGGAGGCAGCAACAGCATGGTGCGCGGCGGCCAATGAGAGGGGGGTCCCGTCTGACGCCACGGTCACCTTCTCCTCCTCGCGGCGCTTCAGGCAGGCTGCCTTGGGATTCAGGTTTCGCTCTGAAGGTTAAAGGCAGACACAGGTTGATTATTATTTCCATTATTTGTCTCTATTTGTAGTTTATGTTGCATTAAAGACAAAGTGAGAGTGAAACTAAAATGTGATAGATTGGATACGGTCAACAGAGGCTTCTGACGCCCTCTTCTGGTGACCCTACGCACCCTCCCATTCTAACCTTAGCAGCTTATCTCAAGAGTAGATTTAATTTCTGATGAGTTTCTGAATCTTAGTGAAAGAAAGTGGATTTTTCATAATAGAAGCTATTTCTTTTTGTATCTGTGCCAAGTACTGGATAACTTAGGGAATTAAATTTAAATCAATAAATAAATCTATAAAACCGGATGACCTAAGAACAGACTTCACCAAAATTGCATATTTTAAAGCCCTTTCAAAGTGGTTTAAATGATCCACATTCACTACTTCAGGTACCATTGATGATGAAAGTGTCCTAAATATGTTCATTTTCCACTGAGTTCAGAATATCTCACAAATGAACAGCTGGAATTCAGCCCCAATCATCGACCAACCCACTCCACCACCTGAGCCCCAGCAGCCCCCTCCCTCCCTGTTATGTATCATTGCTTAAGGAAGGGCTGAATGTTGATGTGGCACAGACCTCGGACTTGTTGCTCCAGACTGAGGATGACTGCCACGGCCTGATGCAGAATGAGCAGCTTGGTTTGAGGTTTGTCGCTCTTCAGGTGCAGCTGCACCATCTTGCCCAGCTCCTTAAACGCCTCATTTATATCGCGAACACGCAGACGCTCTCGTGCGTTGTTCGCCATCCTTCGCTCTCTTTCTCGCTCCATCTTCTGCTCTGGAGACAAATCCTCATCATCGTTGTTGCTACAAGTGGTGAAAAAGAAAAGGATGAGGGTTAAAGGAGGTGACGATGAGTAGCAGGTTGAATATCTGAGCGTACAGAATGAGGGCAATGCTGCGGTTAAAAGGCTATAGGACTCATTTGCCTGGATAGTCCAGCTCGTTTGGGCTGGTGTGAACACGCAAAGTCTAGACCGGTTTAGTCAAGCAAACTGTTGAGAATTTCTTTTGGCCTGACTTGGTGTCTGATTCCGGTGCACTGTGAGCACAAGTGTGGAAGTTGACGTAGAGAGCGCTGCATTGTGGGTAGGCAGGAGAACTGGATATGGCGTGAAATAAAACATTAAAAGCACGGGCATTTGTTGCTGCTAAATTGTTGGCAGAACAGGCATAATTTCCTCGCGTTTTTAAGTACTGGTTTTGACCAATAAATGAGACAATCTTTTTACTCCAGTAACAGCGCCCAACACAGTAGCTCATGCAAGTCAATCAGAGGCTGATCAAAAAGTGTGCTGTAAACAAAAACCAAGCCAAAACAAATGAGCAGCTTCTCTCCGCCCATTCGGCCCAAGGCCCGGAACTTTCCCTGTGTAAGGCCAGCCTACATGGTGGAGAGAGAGACTGAATATCAAAAACGGACATTTCTGCAGGATTTCCACATTCTCTTTTGTGCTGCAATAAACATGCATGCGTTAATGCAGCTATTGTTAACAACTTGAGAGTTCAAGACTTAGTTCTAGTTACAGTTTATGCACTTTATCTGTAAATGTGAAAATATTAAGTGTTTAGCGATATCTTTAGAAAGAAAACAGCTTTGGTTCAAGAGCAGCATCTAATATCTACTGGTAAAATCCAACCTAAGTGGAAGAGAAATTAGCGTTTTTGGAATTTAGCAGTAAAAAGCCGAGAAGCAGGATCTGAGCTCTTTTCCACCCTGAAGCAGCGAGCAGGTACGGGTACTTGTTCGAAGATACTGTCGAGCCCTACTCTTTTGTGTGAGAAGCAGCTAAAACCAGGCTCAAGACCATGGAGAGATTAATCGTATCATTCAGGAGCTTTTGTCAACCAGGAACCACTCTTAACATCACCTGACTGGGCTTCAAAATAAAAGCACAAGAAGGTGAAAAACGAGTGATGCCTGGGGGACAAAATCTCTGTAATAACTATTGTATTTAGCTGGCTCTCATCACACTTGGTCACTTCATCAAAGTCCAGAGGCTGGTTCCCAAAACACTCAGGAGCTGTACTTGTATTGAAACACAAGCAGAGCTCTCAGTGTTTTGGGAAAACCCGAATCCCAGCCAAGGTGAGGGGTTTGATTGAAGCGAACGTCTGAGAGGGGGAAGAGTTACCAAGATCTTGACCTCTCAATAGATTTGAGGTCCTTGCTGTCCAGATCATCCTTCTTGGAGTCCATCGACTTTGATTCCTGCAGGAGGTTCTCGTCCCCTTCGTCCTCAGATTTGATCTCTGAGCTGACAGACGAAGTGCTTTGGCCCTGAAGGCCTCCAGACAAAGCTGCAGGAAGAGGTGATGGAGGAGAAAAATTAAACATTGTTACAAAATAATCATTTGTCCATTTGTTTATCAAATTCTTGAGGGGCACAGGGTGAACGTAGAAACTCCACACGGAAAGTTTAAAGCCAGCAGGTTCCAACTGATGTGGGCTACTTGTCCTTCTACTTTACATTGTTGTCAAAAGGAGACTTTAATTTAAAAAATGAAATGGTGTATTTTTTTAATAAAATCTAATGAGATTAACTGTGGTTTTGGAGGTCCTACAAACCTAAACTGCTGCAAAAAGTATTGCTGCAGTGTTTTTTAGTGTTGAAGTACTGGAGACCAGACCACATTTTAAAGGTCTTGGTCTTGTCTCGGACTCTGGATTTACCATCAAGACACGTTGAGACCAGCACTGATATGCTATTCTTCAACTTCATTATTGGAATAATAAGGAGAAGACTTTGAACCGTTCCTGACTAATCAATATTGTAATTTGACTTCCATCATTTAGAGTTTCTTTTCCAGTGCCTTTTGTGTCAGAAAACTCAAACACAATCCTTCTAATTTGTAGTCAGAAATACCTCTGAACACTTACTTTAGGCCTCATTGACCTCACAAAAAACACATTATTTTGAGATAGTTAAAATAATCCCGGACTGGGCTATTAAATACATACAAGTGTTTTTTTTTGGCAAGACCTTCGTTGAATAAAATTGTCAAGATTTGAAATGCTTGCATGTAGGCCTGGGCAATATATGGAAAGTCAAGATATATCGTGATTTCTGTCTTGGCAATATAAAAATATATATATTTTTATATACCTCTATATAATATTATCTATAATGATATCTTACTATTTTATAGCTTATTTTGTCTTAAAATACTCATTTATGCTTGGAGAAACAGTGGCACTAGTTGTGCAGCTGTTTGTTAATAAATGTGCCGGTTTTGAATTTTGCATCAGCAAATTTAACCCAGAATTGTCTTTCTTCTAAGACTTTATTGAGTTAAAAATATTCGCCCAGGCCTTCTTAGATGTTGTGCTTTGAAAGAATTGCAGACACCTTGTTTTTGTCCATTAATAAAAATTGAACATTTAAATTGAAAAGAGAATGCTTTTTAACTGCTCAACCTCGTCATGTTTTTTTTAGTAGTGATCTGTCTCGTCTTAGTCTCAGATAGTGTGGTCTTGAGTACAAAAGTGTTTTTATTGCTTTCATTCTGGATGTGGTGTCGTGGTTGATGCTGTAAAGGCTTTTATACGCGGACAATATATTCGGCTGAATAAAGAGGCAGAATCAACAGTTGCTCAGGCTGGTGACAATGTGTGCCAGCAAAATAAATGCACAGTAGGACCAGCCTCTTTTTCCTGCTCTGCCAAAAAAGTCCTGATTCAGCACCAGGACGTGCTTCATTTAATGCGACTCTTCTCTCAGCGACCGAGCCACTGTTCCTCTGTCTCACTGCTTCGCTCAACAGTGCAGACTTTATTTGACGTTTGTATGCGTCCATCTTTGGGACGCCGCCAACATTTCAGTCAACACTAAACAGTCAAGCACCCTGTTTCACACAAACACACACACATGCATACAGCCAGCCAGTTGTCGGCCATTTTGAATCTCTGCTGCCTGACTGGAGGCATTTTGTGTGCAGCACTGAGTGACGGCTTGTGTTTGACGGGTGTGTGTGTGTGTTTCTCTTCATTACAATTAGCAGTGTGTGCATAAATACAGAGAGGATAAGCTGTTAAAAGTGATGTGCTGCTAACTATTGGTAGACTGACAAAAAGGCAAGCTGACTGAAAAGGAAACTAAATCTACATCTACTGTCCTTAATAACAAGTGTTTCTCTCTCTGGTTTTCTGCATCGTGTTATTGAAAGCAGCGTAATCCTAATTAGGTCTAAAGGGCTTCTTGTGTGCACTAAATTGCCCTTTAAATGCAAATAAACAAATATTGTTTTTGTTTTGTACTTTGCAACAGTCAGGATTAGTTTGATAAGAGTGGTGGCTGCAGGTGTTCTGGGATTATATGTTGGATTGATTTAGGATGAAGACAAAGGGATAGAAATATGCCAGTCTTGTTTTTCATAATCATTATATGAGGGTTTGCATGTTTTTTAGCAGGGTACTTTTATTTACATTTGTTCCTGTTACTGAAAAACATACATTGGCTTAACTGAAGTGAATATGTAGGCGTGAGTTATGATGGCGTGATTATCTGCCTTTGTGGTCTCACTGTGAGGGACTGGTAAACTGTCGAGTAACCGTAAAGTATCCTGACCAAGATAAATACTAGTGAAGCGTCAAAATTCCGGCCACCAAAAATGGCCCAAAAGTGCATCTACGGCTGAAATACTTTTCTTACTGAAACAAGCTGACTGAAACAGGATGTTGTGATGACGCAAGCAAACACCACAGTCAACGCGCTCTTGTCTGGAAACGTACCAACTTGTTTCCAGACACACAGAGCGGCTGTATTTCAATACATCTGAGCACCAAAGAGATTTCCGAGCAGAGCTGACGGAGCACGTAAGTGTGTTTTATGGTTGTGTGTCACGTCGACACTGTAGTTACGTGTCGCCCTCGGTCAACACGAGCCACACGGCAGCCTGACGCGTGGCTGCACAACAGAAGCAGAATCTAGTTTCCGTTTGTCTGCGCACATTTCACAGAGATGCTCTTTACTACATCATGAAGGTACTTGTTTACTGTGTTATAAAGATCATTACTTGGATGGGATTAAACCAGCACGCACAATCAACAATGCACGCAGCAATCAAAGCACACAAAGTGCATTGAAGTTATTGTGTTTTAATGAGAGCACATATTTAAGTCTTTCAGCAGCCCAGTCAGTTATCGGTCTATACATTAGTATTTCATGTATGGGGTCAAGTTGAGCATTTTATTGTTTTAATTTTGTGCTAAATAAATATTATCTTTCTAAATTGATTTATTCTTTGAAACATTAATATTAATTTATATAAATGTAATGTTTTAGTGTGGTTAATACACATTTAGAACCATAAATGCAACAGGACTAATAATTTTCACAATAATTTCTTTCGGTGTTTGGGTTTGGGCCTTAGCTTTCTAATTTTAGGTTTCGGCCAAGAATTTTCATTTTGGTGCATCCCTAATAAATAAATAAATACCATGCTCTATTTGATGGATAGGTTCTAGTCTTTTTGAAACTGAGAACCACAGAAAGTAGCAACAGACTGAAAGTCTGCTACAATCATCACCATTTCATTAAAAAAGCTATTTATTTACAACCCCTGCACACCATCAGCTCTCTGTGTGTATGTGTGCGCATGTGCGTGTGTGTATTTCACCTCATTACACACTTGGCCGTGGTCGCTGCTGGCTGAACTGAGCTGCCAGCAAAGTCATTTTCAGCTTTTTAAAACGAGCTCAGGGCTCATTTGCTGCCCAACACACTAATATTCTCTCCTCCATATTCAGGACACACCTACTTTACCGCCCTATCTTAAGAAACATTTTACTGCTCTGGTGACCAAAACAAAACATTTAAAATCATCGTATTTAAAGTCATCACTTTTTTTCCCCTTATCTGTCAGTGTTTTCAAAATGCTGCCAATACCTTTTAACGTCACCTTTAGTCACAGAATTAATAGTAGATTTCTCTGCGGCAGTCTCTGCTTTACAGATTTATCTATTTTAATCAACCACTTAAAGGTAAGTGGAAAAGGTAGAATCCATCCATCCATCCTTCATTATGATGAATAAAAGAACATCACGTAAAAATAAGTAAATGTAAAAAAATATCAAAATGAGTTTAGGAATGCTAGAAATGCTGAGAAATGAATAATAATAATGGCTTGAATTTATATAGCGCTTCTTTCGAGGAGACTCAAAAGTGCGTACAGGGACTATTATTCATTCACATCAGTCACTCATACCAGTGGCGGTAAGCTACATTGTAGCCACAGCTGCACTGCAGCATACTAACACAGGCATGGCTGCCATTTCACGCCTACGGCCCCTTTGACCACCACCTTCATTCATGCACATTCATACCCATTCATACGAGGCAATGTGGGTAAAGCGCCTCGCCCAAGGACACAAGGACAATGACAGAGCGGGATTCAAACTTCCAACCCTTCGGTTATTGGAGGACCCACTCTACCACTGATCCACAGTCGCCCAATCAAAAGCAAGCCAATCATACAGTCGGACCAACCTGATGATAGTATTTTTAAGGTAGACGTTGAGGTCAAAGCGTTCTGTTAAAAGCTACAGTCTGTGTTCTCATCACTCCACACTGTGCTGCTTGTGTCTGTGTGCTCTGTCATGCATTTGACCAACAGAAGAATGCAGCTGTCCTGTAATTTAAGCATCCAAAGGTCACATCCTCATTTGATAGTAAAAGTCATTACAAAGCAGAAACTTGGAGGACAATGATGCCTTTCTTCTCTCACTGGAAGACATGTGAACGAGTCTTACCGCGGTACGGATCCGACTGGCTGAGGTCAGGTGAGGTTGCAGACTGGACTGGCAGCTGAGGACCAGGCACCTGACCGGCCATGGAGTGTCCGGCACGCAGGGCGCCCCCAGGACCCCCGTCTTCTCTGTGAGAGCTCACCTGAACAACACACACAAACACATTTTCACAGAAGATCTGATCAGGTGTGATTAACTGTAGAGTCTGTGGGTTTAAAACCTCACCAGCTTTCTGTGTTTAGCTCTGATCTTTAACAACTATTCCCTTATCCCCAAATCCTAAGTTAGCAATTTACATCAGACAATAACACATAAAATATTGTTTTCAAACACGTTTGTTCCACACTTTCATTTATTGGGAAAATGTGAATCATTATTAAACAATGTAGTTCAGGGTCATGAAACATTCGACATGAGATACAACGACATCTGCTTTCCAAAGGACAGCATAGTATGTATCAAACAGAGAGAACTATTTACATAGAAGAATTGACATATTACGACAGTACAGTAAAAAAACAAAACAAAAAGGAAAATCTTTCTGCAAAAACTGACAATTGTTTATTTATTTTAATAAAATAACTTTTTGATAGAATGAATTCTGGAGCAGTATTTATTTCTTGATTAATCTTACATAATAACTCAATCCTTCTTTATCAACATCAGAGGAATTGAAGGATTTTAAAAACCTATAAAGGAACATTTCAGTGATGTTTGTGATGCAGTGACGTTTTCACAATTTGTTAATTCTGAAAAAGTCAGTGCCTCACCACCCCTGAACCTGATCGCACGTCACTGGCTTTAAAATAACACAAGCTCACTGATGCCTTTGCTGTTTTTGTGTAGGTGGAGTTTTTCCCCTGAGACAAACACAGGAGACATCCCCAGCTTTCAGCTTTCACTGCCAAACACAGCTGCTGTATTTTTGACTCTCAATAAAGCAATAACTATTATTTTGAGGGATTGAATGATATTTTAAACATAGTACTGATAATATTTCATTGCAACATTCAATATACAATTTAGAAAATGTCATCAGTCTTTTGTTAAAGTACAATATGTCGGCCTATATCTTTAAACAATGAAGCACACTATTTCATTTTGCAAAATTCAGTTTGTTAAAGTGGTCTCTTTTACAACTAAAATAAAAACATCATTTTAAAAATAACATCACAACACAAAGTGAAATTGGCTTTATTTTGTAGATGCAGTAGTTCTGTCCTCGCCCTGGAGGGGGCAGTCTCTGCCTTCATCTGTCTCGATTTCATGCATTTCCAATTCTGACTATGTTTATTTCCTCTTTTGCAAACTTTTTCATTTTGTGTTTGTTTATTTCTGATATCACAGGTTGTATTTATTATTTTTCCTCTGTCTTCTTCTTTGTTAAATGGGGTCTTCCTTTTTTCACATGTGTGGTATTAGAGAAATTCAGGGGGCATGCATGTGTGTGTGTGCGTGTGTGTGAAAGTTCTCTGAATTCTATCCATCTGTCTGACACACACACACACACACACACACACGCACACACACGCACGCACGAACACGCACACAACTGACAATTATCTTAATGCCCATATGTTTAATTGTGGGATTTCTAATTCCCAGAGCACCAAGCAGCTTCCAGCAGCGACTCACTGTTTTGGCACGAGATGGACTCCTTTTGTGTACTTGTGCGTGTGTGTGTGTGTGTGAGGGAGAGTGATGCCAGCTTTCTTGTGGCATCCTGTGCTTCAGGATGCTCTTTCTCTCTCTCTTTCTGTGTGTGTGTGTGTGTGTGACTCGCCCTCTCCTGAGATTTGTCTCACTTTGAAGGTGTCAGCAGGACAGTTGATAGATAGACACCCTGATAGATGTGTGTGTACGGTACAACAGGCTCCGCGTGAATAGCGTGTAAAGGTTGGGAACACTAATCAAAGCTGAGTGGCAGCTGAAAGGCAGAGTGGAGGGCCTTTAACAGCATGATTATCAGACTCAACTGGCATTTTATTTCCCCTCATTCATTCAGTCTGACATCGGTCTCATGTGAGTTGGGTTTTGCTTTGGTGGGGGGGGGGTTCAGTCCGACAAATTGGCATTCAGTGACGTTTTTCTTCAGCTGATGTCACATTGAGTTTAAGCAAAAAAACTGAGCTTTCTGTTTTTACCACAAATATCTGCGTATGTTTTCATTTTTGAGTAGCTCTTAATTATAATTTGGACTTTTCCTTGTGGGTACGAGTTGTTTAGAATTCGTGTGTATGATTTGAGCCTCCGTTCCGATGGAAGCTACATGACCGGAACCAGCTGACATGTTGTTGGAGTGCAGTAGAGAGTTAGCTTAACACTAAAATACTAGACTAAAACCTTTTTCACAAGCCTTGATAATAGTCAAACAAAACCAAATTCAATCCATTAAAAACATTCTGTCAGCTTTTAAAATAGTCATTTAAATATTTCCCCTTACTGAAATGAGAGAGAAAGTTTTTATGGAATGTAAAATTATGAGTTTTGAAGCAACTCAGTTGTTGATGCTATGTTGTTCTGTGGGTTCAGAACTTCTAGCTGCTCTTTATTAGACAATCTTGATTGAAAATAATAAAAATTATAATTTAGCGATATATTGTGATATTTCATCACACCATTATCATAAATGTTAAAATCAATTTTTTAAATTGTGTGTATTTTTTTTAAGTTTTTTTTAATCAAAACACATTTAATTGTAATAACATATGCATAGCACGTAAACACCAGTGAACCACATCAGACCTTGTTAAACTACCTCACTCCTCAATGCATTCTAGCTTGGAAGGTTTTTTTTTTTTAATTTAAGAACTTAACGAATCAGGATCTGTTGTAGAAGCAAAAGTTAAACTTTTTTTTAAAAATGTGATTCGACAGTTTGATAAACATACCACTTGTTTTAGAGATTGGTACATGAATTACTGTAAGTTACCATTTATTTGTCCTTGAAAGTTAAAATAAAAAAGAAATACATTGTGTTTCATACCATTTTGTAATTGTTGATATTGCCATACATTGTGATGTATATCGTATTGTTCAGTATGGGGATATATTGTATTCTGACATCATATCGTTAGATTCATGATAATGTACACCCCTAGTAAAAGCTCTGTAGATTCTGTTATTGACAAATGTTTTTACTTTTATTACCTATCAGCATTAGTACGTTGAAGTTCAGGTTCCGAATTAGAGGTAAAATTGTGAGCGAAGGGTAAAAGAATGATTAGATAAGAGTCAGGGTAACAAAATGACAATCGTCCATAAATTCCACTTTCATTTGCCTCCTTGTTAAACCTTCAACCTGTCAGTGAGCTACGGCCACCACATGGCAAACTCTGCTCTCTCTCAATGCAAATAACACAAAATGTCACCCTGGGTTGTCAGCATGGCTGCTCATCACTGTGTGTGTGTGTGTGTGTGTGTGTGCGCGCGCGTTTGAATCTGAGCCACCTCCAACTGAGTCTGCTCACACGCTCTTATTTATTATTTGCCTCTTGTCTTCCTTTCTGTCTTTTCCTTCCGATCTCTGCCTTTCATCACAGCCTAGATTCACAAATGTAAAATGGCAGCAGAGAGGGTGGTGTACATTTTTAATCAAAGCCTTTTTATATTTTAACAAGCCTTCCCTCTCTCTTGCTTAATTTAGGTAAATGAGGAGAGCAGATAGGAGGGAAGACAATGATATAATAAATAAATTATACACAAAGTACAGGAGGTCTATAGGCTAAGATATGTACAAAGCAGTCACGCCTCTTTTCAAAGTTCCCTTTAGGGTTTTGGTGATAATAATAATAGTTGGAGGAGGCGCTAGCGCACCTTTCTGTTCATTTACAACCTCTAATAATCAGTGGAAAAAATCCCTCCTCCAGTCCACAAAAGATGGTCAATATTAAAAACGTTTTTGTACTGCTAAATGTTATTTAAGTGTGTTGCAAAATGTTTATTTTCATTTTGTTTTGAGATTACGGCTCCCAAAAAACTGTTTTTTTTTTTCTCTCTCACGTTTCAACAACCTGTGACGGAGTATGTGCATGCGCGCAGCTGATGCACGTGCGTGTGTGAGAGAGAACCAACAGAGGAGATGGAGAAAGTCCCACACGGCAACCAGGAGGACAGGTAGCAAGTCACACACACATCGCAAAACACACCCTCACCACACATAAGGTATTTATAATAAAAATATACTAAATTAGTAAAATAAAACTAAAAACTAAAAAATATTGATATAAAAAGTACACAAAACAACAACAGAAATGCCCAAAATATATATAAAAAGGCTCCAAAAACACACAAAATGACTCCAAAAAACACACAAAATGACACCAAAAAACATAAATTACAGAAAAATACACCAAACGACAACAAAAATATGAAAATGAGTCCAAATACACAAAATGAAATATTTATAGAAAAAATACACAAAATGACTCCAGAACGTGCAATCAAAAACAATAATTATACAAAAAATGCAGAAAAAGACAACAAAAAGATACATAATGACTTCAAAAAACATACAAAAAATACACCAAACAAAAAAAATATATAAAAATGAGTAAAAAAACAAACACATTTATCATGCACATGTCCCATAGAATTAAACCAGACGGGCACTGTACTAGTTTTTGTAAACACAAGCTATCACTGGAGGGTTCAGACCTCTTCATTAGATGGACAGGTTTCACAAGGCAGTATTTTACTTTGAAAATTATGCAGTTGCGACTCTATAGTAATGATAAATGAAAGCAGTTGTTCCATTTATTTACACTACAGGATACAATGATACATTTGAGATGATTTAATCCTCCCTCATCACCTGTCTTGTAATGGTTTGGTCTGCTGACACGCAGCTGCAGGTGAAGGGATGACTGTGTGCATTAGTGCAGACGGGGGTGGTAGGTGACTTGTTTGCATAAATTAATCTCAAACAATAAGTCACGCTGGACACAATTATTCAGGTTTATTGAGATTATTCAAAAGAACAAAGCTAATGGACGACAGAAAGCTGACAGTGTTATAAGTGAAATAAGACCACACCTGGATTAGATCTTAGAAGGTATTTTAGTTTTACATAACTCAGCACTCCGCTTGACATTTTACACTGTCATAATATGATAGAATAAAGAAAACAACACATCATTTTAAAATAACATCTCATTTTTCACATTACTTTGTAATAAGTAAATTAAATAAATTCACAAATGTCAGTATTGTAAGATTATTGCTAAGTTAGTTAGAGTTAATTGGTTACCTTTAGTGCGGTCTGTGACACACATGCATGCACATTGCACACACACATCAGCCCTTTGACAGAAAGCACCTGTTAACTGTGTCACAAAGAACTCGGTGTTAAAGCACAACTTCCATCAGACCAAGCAAAGCCACATTTTCCACTGACAGAAAGTCTGCTTGTTTTGGTGAGCAGCGTTTTCCAGGATTGTCCTCCAAAGTTTTAGCTCAAGACATGAACTCAAATAGAGGTGTGAGTTGGTGTCTGGTGGCATTACCTTAACAGCAGCTTGTAACCCTTGAATAGGGTGTTTTCCAAAATACTAGGTTTTTAACTCATGAGGAAACAAAATGAAAACTAATAAAAAATGAAAACAATAATTTTACAAAAATGTATGTCAAGAATACAAATGTAATTTAAAACATTTAAAAGGTAGAAATAAGTTGAAGTGATATGAATTATTCTGACTGCTCCTTTTTAATGTTTATGTCATGTAAAGATGTATGAGAGCAGCATCAATGTCACTCAATTCCCCCTCAGGGAATTGAGTGACATTGGTTTATTGATTCTGAGCAAGGTTATTGATTACGTTTTGATCAACTAAATTCAAATTAACCTAATTTAAATGATCCTGATGACATCATTCCAGACCGTAATGATTCAACAAAAACAATGGACGTGGTGTTTGAAGTGGCCATGATAGGAGGGGGACGGGTGCTGCACCTAATGAACCGTCCCCGGAAAAAAAAAACGTTTTTTGCCTCATTTTGTTTACATTCTGTCAATTTCCGCATTCAAAATTGGATTCCGTTTTCATTGGTGCATTCCGTGATTACGTCCGCGATTCCGTTAACATCAATTTTATAGGGCCCTATTGAAAACCATATATCAAGGTAGGTGAGTTTTATGCTGGGGGCACACAGAGCCCCGACACGTTCCGAACACAAGGAATCTATATTTGTGTTAAAGCGCCTCAAATTTCAAGTGAAGGTATGAAAAATGGAACGGGTCAGTGGCAACTTGCCAGACTTTGTGACGCTCTATTACTAAAGTGGGTGCGCACGACTACTGCTCACCTGAATACAGTATGCGGCGCTACAAGTGTGGCGAATATTGTCGAATCGGGTTATATTTTGCTCCGCACACACCCAAATTCACCACGTCTTGAATAGTTCACATCGATCCACAGCCACTCCACGCCATCAGGCCATTAGGCTGCTGTTATGGGACACCCCAATGTGGAAACAGGAAGTATTGTGTTAAGTTACAGAGCACATGTAGCACAACACACAGCTGCACCTCTGGTCCATCTCAATGGATCAGAATAACTGGAGTAACTGCATGTGTGGAGGTCGCCGGCTGCTGTCTGCTCCTAGACTTTGAGGTATTATTTAGATGTGGCATCTTGAAATGGAGAGAAATGAAGTGAGGAAAAACTTATAATGCTTTCAAACGGATCAGCATGGGGAGATACAAATGTTCACGCACTGCTATGCACTCCACGAGTAAGATCACATTTGTAGCATTCACGGAAAACAAAAATCTTCCCTGATTGCTACATAGAGCCAGGCACATGCATCGAGATTCAAGATATATCGAGTATTCTATTTTGCCGATATAGAAAATTACAATATCGCCGATATCAATATATATATTTCAACTGTGTCTTTCTTATCCATTTACGCGTATGATTTACACCGCAACTAACACCAGAGCGCTACTGTTTACTTTCCTTTTTAGAATTGGAACGTTGAAAAGGGTATGGTCTGAAACGCGGTGCAGCGTAGTGTGTAATCAAATACACCGGTACGGCGGTATATTAAAAATTCATATCATAACAAAACTATATACCGGTATTCGGTATGAACCAGTATACCGCCCAGACCTAAGGTACGTATATACATAAGAATGTTTTCAAAGCTTGCATCATCATGATCACCATTCACTTTAGGATGACCTTGGGATTAGACTACAGGGATTTACTCTTAAAACACAGCACAATGCAGCATTTAGGCATCCCTTTATCACTCTTCCATTTTCATTGTACTGAAGATAAATGTGGAGGGAGGCTGATAGATTTCCATCAGCTTATGGGACTGAATTTAGTCTCGGCAGAGTATCAAAAGGCATTAGTGTGTTTTACAGCACAGCGATGCAGATTATGATCCATTTCACTAACGGTAACACAGCTTAATGGAGAGAGGAAGAGAGAGAGAAAGTAATTTCTCTTAACCTTTCCCCTTCTTTTTAGAGTTGCCCTTCAAACTGAGCCTGGATGCTGTAAACAGCGAGCGTGCGTGACTTCAACACATCACTAGAGGCAGACAGCCCAACAGAAAAGCAAAAACGTGCTATCTTTAGTCTGTTTGTCTTTTTACCTCCCCCTGCGTTTGTTTTCAATTTGAGTGCTTTCATTTAAACGAGAAGTAGGATCCACTTCCAGTTTCGTGCCATTCAAAATCGAAATGTTAAAAAACTAATGTTTTCTCGTTCCCACTCTTTCTTCCCATCGTTCGTCTACCACCTGTTTTTCCAGAGTTATGACCTCAGCCTGCAGGCTTCTCACCCCACCCTAATGCAGCCAAACTACATACAGCTGTGTGGATGGATGTGGTCGAGCACTATGCATGTGGGAACACTGAGGGAAAAGCAAATAAATCCACACAGATCTTTAAAAAGTGACTAAAAATATGTAAATATGGTCTGGTAAAGTCGTATAGAACAGAGGCCTTAAACCAGTGTACGCGTGCATGAGAACAATAACACAATGAAGTCATTTGAGAGATGACATCACTCCTTACTGTGCCTCGGCCATTTCTATTCTAACCAAATGTTTTTCTGTAAACTTCCTGTACATGCTCTAAATACGCAGGGCATGTGTGAGAGAAGTGCATGCATGCTTAAAACACTATATCAAAGTGTATGAGTTATTCAATGAACTGGTTATGAAACACCTAAACTGTTTTGATGTTTCACAACGTGCAATGCTAAATTATTAAGTAATTTGATCTAATTCAATAACTGTGCTTTGTTGGAATTTTATGCTAATGCTACTTACTACTATTAATAATAGTAATAATAATGGCATCAACATGTTATGAATGAAAATATGTGGGCGTACGGTAAGTGTGTATTGACTCACAGGGATTTGTGTGTTTTCTCTTACGGTAATGAGGTTGTTTCTCTAACAGTTAATAATCCAGGGCCTGAATAAACACACACACACACACACACACACACACACACACACACACACACACACACACACACACACACACACACACACACACACACACACACACACACACACACACACACACACCCACACCCACACACACACACACACACACACACACACACACACACACACATTTTACAATTCACAAGTAAACACTCATAAGTAAGCACTCACCCTTCACTCTGATTTTCTTCTCCTGTTTCACTGGTTTCATTCATTAATCTGTGTTTATTTACAATTTGCTTTAAAATGTCAGATGATCACCTTTCAATACTTATTCATAAACTCAAAGTGTTTTTTTTAATGTGCTACTATTAACTATTTGGACTGAAAGCCAAATTATACACAAGTTACAGGGGATGTTTAAGAAAAAGAGCAATATTACATTTTAAAATAGTCACTAGCGTTTCCTCCATTGAAGAAAAACATGAAATGAAATGAAATGACTGCTGCTATGAGCATTTTCAAGCAGTCTTTCTCAAACTTGGGCTGTCAAAGTGTGTGGAGATTATTTCAAATGTTTGGCTAAGGCTCAATCCTGTCTGCATGAGATATATACGTGGGGGTCAGTGAAAAAAAAAGTCAATTGCTCTACATTGGTCTAATGTTTCTAATAAAATGCTTAGTGAGTATAAATTGTATTAGATTATAATCGCTTTAGCAGGAATAAAGCAGGAAGACAGATCCCACATGTACGCTGGGGGCAGCAGAGTTAGAGAGAGAGAGAGAGAGAGAGAGAGAGAGAGACAGCTGGGTAGACATGCGTGAGAAGCAGATAATCTCTGTGGGAGTCGGCCATCGTGCGCACGTACGCACGCACACGCACACACACACACACATCTCCTTCCAACACAGGTGCTCTCCATTTACAATAGAGCACTTCAAAGTAAATAGTTTAACAAAGAGCAGAGATGGTGGTGGGACAAAGCTTTCAGGCTACTGTAGTGAGAGCTCAGAAGTACTGCTGGCATCGCCCACAGCCTGCTGCGCACATTAAAGCTGTGGTGTAACATGCACTGTGACACACAATAAAGTCTGCTTTGGTCCTCTCAGTAATAGCACCAAACAGCATCTACAACAGCACGTTTCACGCCCATAAGTTCCACACGGTTAGAGAGCATGAGAATGATGATTGGGTTAATAAGTGTATGTACGTTTTTTTTTAAATACGAGCAAAAATTTTAACAATTTTAGAGCAGTGTGAGAGTGTAACATAATTACAAGAATCAACTAAATCAGACAAATTAGGCATTTGATCCAAGCCTTAAAGGTAAGGGTGGGACGATATACTAATACTCTGAACAGGCTACTGTCCATCATAGACAATCCACACCATCCACTGCACAGCGCCATCTCCAGGCAGAGGAGCAGCTTCAGTGACAGACTGCTGTCATTGTCCTGCTCCACTGACAGACTGAGGAAATCGTTCCTCCACCACGCCATGCGGCTCTTTAACAACTCTGGGGGGGGGGCGATAAAATCAACCATAGAACACTGGACTTAATGCTAATCACACCATGCACACTCTGTCACACACGCACTTTATCACACACACACATCTACTGTATCTTGCACACTGTCATCTGCACAACTGCACTTCAACTGGACTGGCACACACTATACTGTATTTCGATATTATACCATTATATTTTACCTTAGTACTTTCTTTGCACTGTTTTAAATTTTTTTCTTAATTTTTAAATTTTTAAATTTCTACATTGTACTTTCCCTGCATGCCCCTGTGTTCCCATACCTGTAAGCTGCTGGAACTGTGAATTTCTCTTGGAGATGAATAAAGTATCTATCTATCTATCTATCTATCTAATACACGATATGATGCACGATATTGGATTTACAGGATCGATTTGATATTTTAAGAAGGAAAAAGGACAAAAAAATTATTTTTATTATTACTATTATTAATAAACATCTTTCAATTATTTGACTTTGAACGAGCTTCTCAATATTCAAACTAGGGCTGGGCGATTTTGCCTAAAAAAACATTATCCGATTCTTTAAAGAAAAATTTGCACTTAAAAATGACTGCAGACATCAGATATATTGTCAAAAGTGCAACTTTATTGCTGTGATTGTCCTCAAGAGTTAAAATACATAGAATGATTCCAAAATAATAAGTAAATGATTCTCTGTCATTCAACTATTTCAAGCTTTAACCCAGGTTTAAGCAAAAGTGCAACAGCAACTTCACAGTAGCTTAAATTTTCTGATTAAGAAATCAGATAACGACATATTTTATAACATATAACATTACAATTAAAAAAATAATAAACTCTTCTCTCAGCATCTCAGCATAGTGCGAATAAAAAATTAAACATGCCTGTGGCACACATATAGCCTACTCAAAGGGTAAACACATGTAAACAAAGAGGAGGCTATGGTAACCCACAAGGACGGAACGCAAAAAAGTCCAAAAAACTGTGGTGGAAAAAAACTATTTCTTATTTTCGTTTTTTGTTTTTTTTAAACTCGAATTTGCTAAATTGATTAAATCGAATTTTTGCAAAGCCCTAATTCAAACTGAATATGAAAAATAAAATAAACAATAAAATAAATCAGACATTTACTTTTTAAAGTGTAAAAACCTCGGCCAGACTGACATTTCATGCCAGTCTGAAACGAGAACCAAACAGCTGATATAAGACAATCATCAACATGTCTCATCATGACTCTAGTCTACACCATAAGCTGTATATTGTCCACACACATTTCCTTTGGAGGCTAGAGAACTTGAAGGGAAAATCAATGTCTGCTCAGCTGCAAAATTTGGACAATTTGGGTTAAAAAACTGTATCACATTTTACAAACCTGTTTAACTTTACAATGATATATTAAAACTTCCAAGAGATTAATATGTCATGCTAGCATGTAACCACATTTCAGGGATATAGCTTTTATATTCTTTAGCTTTCAAAAAAAGCTACAGTCTGTGAATTGATCAAATGTCTTTGTACAGTAAAAGGGACTGATCGGTCTGTGGCAAAGGTAAGACACACAGTTGTATTTTCTCTTAAAAGAGAAATGTATTTAAGTATTAATTCAATATTTTTTTGTGTGAAGAGAATTATGTGAGAAGAAAAGCTTTTTAATTTGAAAGTAGTGGGCAAAGCATTAAGAAAGAATGAGTCCACAAGGTCACGACACATGTTGGATGTATCTGAGTGTGTTTAATGCCTAATGCTTTCCTTCCTCCTTTCCCTTATGTCACCCTGCTGTTGGTGTCTTTGTGAACATTCTTTCAAGTTGAAAAAAAAAGCTACACTCCATGTTAAACATTACTGCAATCCCACATTAGAGCTGAAGATCTTGTTTAGTGTCTCGGAGTGGTAAGGTAATGATTTTCGATTAGCAAAAGCAATGGACGCCGAGGAAGTGAATAGAAGGCTGTCAGAGTGCACATTTCTCTGATTTTTTTAATGACATTTTGATATATTTCTGGCCAAAAGTAAAAACCTTTTTCTCCTTTTATAACATCAGTTTAATGAACCAATCAGAGAAGAGAAAAGTCATGACCTACCATGAGGGAGTGTCTGTTGGCAGATAGTAGACCCGTCCCGTAGCCGCTGCCCAAAGCTCCCATGGCGCCGTTGTGCGTGTGCGGACTATTAATGAGGGTGTGCATGTCTCCGTGACCGCTGCTCATACCCGTCGATGGTCCCACAGCATGGCTCCGCAATACATGGATGGCGTCGTCCAAACGCTCCAGGCGGTCTTCTATACGACTTTGCTATACCAAGAAAGTTAAAAACATCATAGTGACTTGCATGCATCAGCAAAGTGCAGCAGCGCACACATTCGGGATTAATTAAAATCACTCAAAGGCACTAAGTGTTTTACAGGTGAGCAGATTTTTTGGAGATAAACAGACACCTTCACTCCAAATTCAGTTGCCCAATATTTTAAATGTTAGAAATACGTTTTTTTTTTTAATTTATCATTTTCAAATATTATTTATTACCAATATGAACATCTTAGTGTGTCCTGCCAGCAGTGAAGATCTAAAAGAACAAATACAATATGAAAAATGATCTATGATGTGACCTATATGACCTCACTATAACTGACACTCCCCCTTCATTCATCCAAATGTTTGACATGTCTGTATCTGTGTACCTACCAGAGAGTGCAGAGGAGCTTCATAATTTGGCGACGATGCTCCCTGGCCACCATTCCTTGACCAGGCAGCTGAACTGGCAGCTAGGAGTAAGGCAAAAAGGAATAGGTCAGCAAAGTCCATAAGCGTTAAGGACAGGTAAAATCAAATAATTTAAGAAGAAAGTAGATTTAAGCAGGTAGAGACTTTATTCATGTGTTTGGTTCAGAAAGACGTCCTTTATGCTAATTCATGCTAATAACATGTGCAAACAGTCCAGAGAGAAATTTCTACATGTTAACAGATTACAACCAAAACCTTTTTCAGCATTCATATGTTAAAAACACACACAATACCAGACAAAAGTCTGACACACACAAGGAGGCTCTCGTCACATCCTCATCTGAAGTCCAGACAAATTATATACAAAGGAGAAAAATGATCAGACAAAAACAAAACCGGCCCCAATCTCATACAAAAAATGCTAATATCAAGCTTTTGTCTTTGAAAAGGACCAAGTGGTTTATTAGCATGGGCTCTTTGCAGAATAAACAGGCTTTGTGTCTCTGCTCGGCCTTTGTGCTGCTTGTTGCTCCAAAGGGTTGTTTCTGAAATCGACAGGTCTTATTAGCTGGTAGGATTAATTTACATGAATATGAACTCCAGAGAGAAGGCAGGCGGATCTGTGGAGTCCTTTCATCCGACTTAAAGGAAAAACTAAAAAGGCGCAGAAGAGAATCCTTTTCGGTGAGGAGGAAGTCTGTACGTAATATTTACTAGCCTGGGCCTACTATTCACTGGAAGAAAAAATGCAAATCAAAAGTTCTACTTTAGAATGAAGAAAAACTAAAATAACTTAGCTGTAGAGTTTTTTTTTAATTATTATTATTAACTATCAATTATTTATTTATTTATTTATTATTACTGACAATTGTGAATTTATCAGATGCTATTATCCAAAGTGGCATACAGAATATAGTTACTGCTATAAACATGCAAACACACGCACGCACGCGCACTGTAATGATGGCCTTCTGAGGACTGTCCCTTTAAGGGCCCCATGGTAACGTAAGATCAGAGTTGAGTCAGACCTGCCTTCTTCCTGATTTATACTGAATGCATGGACATAGTTTTATGTTACATTCTGTTACCGTCTTATCAAAAAAAAGACATACAGGTATAAGCAGTGTCTGAGCTTCCCCTGCATACAATAAACGTGCAGTGTGACGGTAACGAGTTGTTTTGAGTCCTGTTTATAACGTTATCGACCCGTGGAGACCTCTGAATCTCTACAGTGCACACACACTTTCTCACACACACTGTTTTACTGAGCATGTCATCGACTTTCTTATTATGGGGACCAAGTCTTTAGCGATATGGTAAGCCACAGCTTTGGTAACATTGTGCCACTTTTCACTCGTTTTTTCGTAGAGCACACCATGGGCCAGTGAAGCTTGCAGCAGGGTTTGTTTCGGCGCAGCAGGCTAGTACTCTGACACACTCCTCGTACTGCACTTTATGGCAGGTTTGTCGTGTTTGAACCTTTAGTTGAAACCGGTGTTTTCCGGGAGGCGGAGCATAGTGTGTATGCTGACTTGCGGCTAATGGAAGTAAATATTGCTATTTTGAACTATATCGATATAAACAATGATGTCCCGTGTGACATCGTGCTTATAAATATATTGATATAAATTCAAATATTGATATATCGCCCATCATTACTTCACGTCCCAATTTTTGCACCTCTCTTCACTCTGCCTTTTGTTTTTCTGCCTGTAGTCTGTCATTGCCACTCCTCTCTCTGACCTCACCGCTGATCTCTTCCTTGTAACTCTGATCTCATCTAATTAGCACTTGTTTCTCTTTTTCATTGTCTTCCTATTTCTCCCCTCTGCTTTATTCATATTACAGGCTCATTTCCATATGCTAATTAATGAATAATCACCTGGGTACATTCATGTGCAAATACAAATATAGGTATTAAACGGCACGGTAAATTATTCCAGTCCAATGCTGTAAAACACCCTCACAGAATTAGTCTTGGATATCAATTTGCATGTAGTTTGCTCTAATAGGCTTCATTTCTAATTTGTAAAAAGTGGAGTAACTCTGACACAATGATAAACACCAATTATGGTTTAGCAGGCAATATCCTAGGCAGCTATAATGATGAGCGGTAGAAGAAGGGTGGGTGGTAGTAGGGAACGTGTTTGCAGAGCCGGTAGGTTTGTTAACCATTTGTAGAAGTGTTGTTCATAATTAAAGCTATCAGTCACCCAGCCTGGCAAGCAAATATCAAACAGTGTTTGTAGCAGCAACAATTAGAGACAAATTTGACACAACTATTATTAGGAAAAGTCATTTTTCACTTTAAGGAGCGGCTCAAAACAACAGCTTCAGCAAAGAAGGGAAGTAATTGGTGGGAAGAAGTGGAGGAGTGCAGAGAAGAGATACAGCCACTATTCATGAGGGCTTTTGGATTGGTTTAAACAATAGAGTGAGAAGAAATAATACTTTTCAAAACTAATATAAACTAATAAAAGTTTACATTTAAATGTGTTATATATATATATATATATTATAATATAAAATATATAATAAAAGTCCTCCAAGGAGGAGATATTTTCACTTCACATTTGTTAGCAGGATTACGTCAAAAGTACTGAAAAAATTTTGTCAAAACTTCAACCAACAATAGACCTTAGGCCATGGAAGGTTCCATCAAATTTTGGAGGGGATCCGGATCAATGGCCACGTTTACATACAATTAAATTATTTAGAATTAAAGTGTGAGCAACAGAAGGAGATAGAAACTAATCGCCCATAAATAAAGCCCAATAAAACTAATATAATAACCAGGAATAAATATTTGCTCCCTGGTAGACAGTAGCTCTAATAACTGGTACAATGATAAACTTGGTGATATTACAGCCTGTGAATGCAGTACGGGGCCGCATTTACTCCATCTCCGGGTTTTAGTATTACCCGTCCCATGAAGACTGTTCCATTTGCCGATGTCCGTGCGTGTCTGTGTGAATTTCCGCATGTGTATGCCTTCGTCCATTCACTCTTTTCATTTTTTTTTTTTTTTTTTTTTTTTTTTTTTTTTTTTTTTTGATGTGATGTGAAATTGTGGTTGTGTATATTGTGCTTATTGTTGTGTTATCAAGCCAGTCTGGTGACCAGTGTGCGGCTTAGGAATAATGATGGTGGCTGTGAGCAGAGGAGGAAGTGAGTGGAAGTTACATAAAACAGGTATTTGGGAACAACGTGTCTATGGTTGAGCCCAGTATGAGTGTTATCCCACAGCCCGAGGCCAGTGCGTCCATGACAAATGTGATTCCAAGAGCCGCTACTGCAAAACCCATAAGCCGCCCCCGGGCCCGAAGAAGCAGTCGGGCCAGCAGAAAGAGCGAGAGATCTAGGGGCCCCCGGCGACCACCCCACGGCCAAGCAGCCCCCCGAACGCCCCCAAGGTCCCAAGCCGAGAGGCTGCCATTGCCCCCCCCATACACACCCGAAAAGCCCCCAAGGAGCCAAGGACCCAGCGCACCACGCCACCGACTCCAACCCCCAACCCCCAGGCCCCCCACCCCCCCACCACCACCCACACCCCCGCGCCCAGCCCCCCGAGGGGAGGGCCCAGAGAGCCCCCCGCCCGAGACCCCAGCGGAGGAGCCAAAGCCCACGCCCAGCAGACGACCAGAGCCACGCCGAACGGGCAGCCGGCGGGCCCCCGCCGGTGAGCCCAGAGCCAGCATGGACCCGACCCCAGGCCAGGAGGACCCGGAATGGATGCAGCACCAGGAGCAGCCCGCCCAGGGCGAACGACCACACCCCAAGCCGCATAAGGTACCAGGGGGCCGCTGGGAGTCCCCCCGCCGGTCCCCAGGCACCCCAACCTAGCCCCCCCGGGCGCCCCAGATGCCGATGCCGCCCGCGCCACGAGCTTCAGTTCTTTAAAGCCAGGGCCCCCTCCAGAGGCCAAGCCAGACCGCCCCGCCGGGATGTGGCCCCCTAATTTAACCCCGACACTCTGCCTCACGGGGGACTGCCCAAGCAGGGGCCGCACCAGAAGGTATGCAAGGGCGCGGCACGCGCCACCCGCCCCAGAAGACCCCCGCCAGGACCGGCCCGGCCAGCCGGCCAAGCACCCCGGGCCCCAGGAGCACCCCCAGGGACCAGGACCCCCCAAGGGCAAGCCCCCGGGCCAAGCCCCCCGGGACGCGCCCCCCACCCCAGCCCAGGTCCCGGCCACAGCCCAGCAGGACCGCACAGCCCCAGACGGCACAAGGCCAGCAGCCCAGGGCCCGCCGCCCCCCGGACAGCGCAAGCCACAGGGCAGCGCCCCCCGCCGGCCCGCGAGCAACCGGCGACCCCCACCACGGGGACGGAGGCACCCCAACGGCACACATCCAGCGCGGGACAGCAGCCCCCAGCCAAAGATGCCCCGGACCCACCCACCAGTCCGCAGATGGCAGGACATACCCACCAGGCGGCCGAAAGCAACCTCAACCATCGGAACAGCTAACGCCGCCCCCCCAGTAAACAGCATCATCCCGAGGCGCCAAACAACCCTGCCCCAACCCCGGTGAGGACACCAGCACCCCCCCAGCACACCCACCCCCCAAACCGGCGAGGCAGGCCGCCCCGGGCCCGCACACCGCGGGGCCCGCCCCCAAGGCCACCAGGAGACAAAGCAAGCACCAAGCCACACCCAAGGGGGAGAGGCACCCCCGCGCCCCACCCGGCCGACACAGCCCGGAAAGACCCCGCAAGGAGAGACCCCGGCAAAGCCCCCCCGAGACCCACCGCCACGCCCGACCGCACCATCTTGATGTGCTTTTACTCTATGCAGTGGCCCAGCCACCAACAGAGGGGCCAGGCCCCCACCGGAGAGGCCCAAATATGTGTACCAACCCACCACCCTGTTATGGTGCCTCTCCATTCCCCAATGGAGAGGCACTTCCCGATCCCCTGTGTGAATGTGTGTGTTTGGTGAATGTATGGGGTGTAATTAAAAGAAGGGGGATGGAGGGGAGCGGTGCTCCCCCTCCAGCCTCTGTGGATTTATGTGTATGTGGTGTAATAGGCCGGAGGGTGTAAATGATGATACACCCTCCGGGGGGTGACATGTTGAGATGCGATTAAAATTGGAGGGATTAGTAGGGCAACTAGAGGTGGGAGGGCCGCCCCCATGCCACTACATAGTAACACAGGTGGCGGCCCCCTCCACCCCCAGCCCCACCATCCAGCCCCCCAAGGGTTGGGTATTGGTGTGTGGTGCATTTTCTGAGTGAGCCAGACCAGCTGGGAGTGGGGTGAAGTGAACATGTAGGAGGCCTGTCCAGTGTGAGCCGGGCCCGTCCGCGTGGCGGGCCACGCGAGAGGGTAGATGGCGCAGACGGGCAAGTGGCACTGCGGGCCCCGGAACAGCACAGCCGGAGACCCCCCCCCACGGCACCCCCCCAGACCGCGCCGGCCCCGCGGAGCACGGCGACACCCCCCACCCCCGGGCACAGCCAGGCACCAACAACATCCCCCGGCGCCCCAGGGGGCGACCCCCGCCGCCCGCCGGCCCGGAGCAACGCCACCCCGCCACCAAGGGGAGCGGCCGAGCAGGGGGGAGGCCCATGCCCGCACCAGGGCCAGCACAGGCCCACCCGGCGCCACGATACAACACTCTCCACCGGGAGGCGGCCCCGGCCCCCCCGACGAGAGAGGACGCCATCCACCGCCAAGCAGGGCCATCCCGCCAGCCACGGACCGGCAAGCCAGAGTACCGAAGCACCCCCAGCCCGGAACCGCCCCCCCACACCAACGGCGCCAATAGAGCCCCCCCCCCCCCCACGGAGGCAATCCCCGACGACCCACGCACCGGCACGAGACACCCCCCCGACGCCAGCACACCCCGAACAACAGCGGGCCCAAGGCCACCAGCCCCGCCCCGCCCAAGGCTGCGCAGCGCCGCCACGAGCCGCGGCCGGTCCCCGGGCAGATGGCCGGAGAGCACCTCCCCGGACACGTAGCCCAAGGATCCGCCCCCGGGGCACCCCCGCCCCAGAATCGCGCCCACGGCGCCCGGTGCACCCAGCCAGCAGACCAGCCAATCCCAACGCGGATCCACCGGGCGAGGAACCACGCGCCGCGCCCCCGCACACCCGCCCAATACGACCCCCGGGGAGGCCCCATAGTACCCCTCACCCCACCCCCTAGCCATAACGTCCACACCCCGGCCATTGCGGTCGTACAAAAAGCCCCCGAGGGGGCCCCGCCTGGCTCGTCGCGCAAGCGACATCCCTAGCAAAGGTGCGCCCCAGGGAGCCAAGCCAAGGACCCGCAAGGGCCGACGGAGCAACCCACAGCCACACCCCGCCACCCAGCAACCCAGGAGGCAATCGCCGACCCCGGGCAGCAGCCACCCCCAAAGCTACCCCCACCCCGGATCCCCCCGGACCGGAGCCAAGGACCCCACCACCCCAGGCCCCCCAACGAGACCACCCCCCAGCCAACCCACCCGGCACGGCATCGCCCGCCCCCCAGGCGGGAGCCACAGCCCCCCCACCAGTGCCCCAGGCCAACGGGAGCCCCCCAAACCCAACCCCACAGGATGGCGGGCGCAAGAGCAAAGGAGGAGGAGGGGGGGAGGACGAGACAGGGGGACAGGGAGCAAGGGGAAGGAGCGGCAGGGGAGCACGCAGGGCCCCAGCCCCAGAGACCAACCAGATGCGCATGCAAGGGGCAACGGCGCCAAATCAAACAGCCCCGGGACCCCGTGAACACCCAGAAGGAATGCACACCCGTGCTGAGGCAACAAGGCACCCCGGCAACCCGCCCCAGCCATCCTGACCAAGACCACCCCAGAGGCCCAAGGCGGCCCCGGCCTACAGTTGGGCTAGTGCGTTAGTAAAGAGTGGTGCTGGCAGTCGCTTGCAGGCTAGATCATCAGGCTTTTAAAAATTTAGATTTAATGCAATTAAAAAAGGAGTCCAACGCTCCTCAAAGCACGTTATTTTTTTTTGTTTTCTGAGAGCAGACATCTTTTCCATGGAAATAAATTCTGTGAGGAGATTTTGCCATTGGTTTATGTTTAAGGATTTTTTGTCTTTCCAATTTAGTAATATTGTTTTTTTTGCTATGGCTAGTGCCGCAAGGATTGATTGTGATTGGTTTGCTGGAGGTTGAAGCATTGTCAGGTCTCCAATCAAACAAAGATTTGGAGATAAAGGAATTCTGTAGTCCAAAATGGAGGACAGTTTTTCAGTGATTAGAATCCAAAAGTGTTGAACTGGGGAGCAAAGCCATAAGGCATGTAAATAGGAATCCGCTGTATTCTGGGTGCACTGAGAGCAGATGTCTGTTGCTGAGAAGCCCATTTTATGCATTTTCTGTTGGGTAATGTGGGATCTGTGGAGGACCTTGTATTGAATTAGCTGAAGGTTTGTGTTTTTTGTCATCTTAAAAGTATTACAACAAATTTCTGCCCAGAAATCAGTGCTCGGGGTGATTGAGAGTTCGGCCTCCCACTTCGCGATTGGTAAGTAATTACAGTTAGTGTTCGAAAGCGCTCTGTATATTTTTGAGAGTTTTTTTGATTTTGTTGAGATTTTTTTCATATATATAGCCAGTTCTGGAGGTTGTAACGTAGTTAAGTCTAGTGGAGTGGTTTTCTTTATTGTCTCTGTTACTTGTAAGTACTGTAGAAAGTTACTTTTATTTATATCGAATGCTTGGGTTAGATTGTTATATGACCTGATCTTGTCATTTTCAAAAAGGTCTTGGAGATGAGTGATTCCACTCTCTTCCCATGTCTTCAGATAGAGTGGTGTTTTTTTATTTTTAAAGTCGGGGTTGTTCCAGATTGGAGAGAGTATACTAGTTTTTAATTGGCCATTTGTGATGTCCAGGGCTTTCCACCATGCAGTCAGTGTGGAGGCAATTAGTGGGTTTTTAAAGCAGTTGTGATGTTTGAGGGTCGCAGTGATAAAAGGGAGATCAGAGAGTTTAATGTGTTTGCAGTCTAACTGTTCTATTTCTAGCCAGGTGTTGTAGTATTCTTTTGGATTTAGCCATTCTGTTAAATATAGTATTTGGTTTGCTAAGTAATAATGCATGAAATTAGGGGCTTCTAAACCACCCTCGTCTTTGTTTTTTTGAAGGGTAGAAAGGCTTATTTTAGGTTTTTTATTTCTAGTATAGAATTTTGTAGTTGTAGAATCTAATCTTTGAAACCATTGTTTTGGTGGTTTCAGTGGTATCATTGAGAACAAGTAGTTTATTTTTGGTAAGATTTTCATTTTAACTGAGGCTATCCTGCCAAGTAGTGAGATGGGGAGATTGTTCCATCTCCGCAGATCTTCTGTGACTTTGTCCAACATCGGATCATGATTTAGTTTAATTAATTCATTTAAGTTTGGTGATATATTTAAGCCTAGATATTTAATTGTATTTGTGGTGGAGGGGTGTTGTGGATTTTGGTGTGCAGGATTCCAAGAGTTTTTTGTCAAAGGGAGGATTGATGATTTTGTCCAGTTAATGGAATAGTCTGATAATTTAGAGAAGCTGTTTATTAGATTAAATACTTCCTCTAAAGAGGATTGCGGTTCTTCCAAATAGAGTAAAATGTCATCCGCGTAGAGATTAATTTTGTGTTCTGAGATGGATGAGTGGATTCCTTTAATAACAGAGTTCTGACGTACAGCTGCTGCGAGAGGTTCAACGAATATTGCAAAAAGCAAAGGTGAGAGTGGACAGCCTTGTCTGGTTCCCCTCTGCAGTGTGAAGCTTTGGGATGTTATTTTGTTTGTGGTTACTGAGGCCTTAGGTTTATTGTACAGGGTGGAGATCCATTGTATGAATGATTCTCCGAAGCCAAATTTGCCAAGGACAGTTAGGAGGAATGACCAGTTTACTCTATCAAATGCTTTTTCTGCATCGAGTGACAAGATTATTGTTTTCTTTTTAGAGTTCTGTGCCATGTTGATCACATTAAACAGTCTTCTCACATTGTCTGTGGAGTGTCTATTTTTAATAAAACCTGTCTGGTCTTGGTGTATACTGTACTACTTTCTCTAACCTGGATGTGAGTGCTTTGGAAATAATTTTTAAGTCTGTGTTAATAAGTGAGATGGGACGATAGCTTGAGGGTAATATGGGGTTTTTGTCTGGTTTAAGTAACAATTTAATGTTCGCTGTATTCATGTGACCTCCTACATGCCCTTTATTTTTGATCTCTGTTACTACTCTGAAAAATAGTGGAGCCAGCATTGACCAGAAATGTTTAAGGAATTCAGCAGGGAACCCATCTGGACCTGGTGCTTTGCCTGTTGACATGCTATCTAAAGCATTTTGTAATTCTTGTAAGGTTAATGGTGAGTCTAAGGTGGTTTTCTGATCTATAGTGAGCTGTGGTAGGTTTAGTTTATTAAGAAAGGTTTTAATATCTTCAGGGTCAGGGTTTAAATTTGATGAGTATAAGTTTTGATAATAATCATGAAAGATGTTATTAATGTCCTGAGGTAAGTTTAAAGTTTGACCTGCGTTATCAGAAATTGCTGCTATAAAGGAATTTTCTTTATTATGTTTGAGCTGATTTGCTAAATATTTGCCTGATTTATTATTGTAGTCAAAGTTTTTGTATCGTAATTGTTGCAAAATGAAGTCGGTTTTTTTAGATAAGATGATATTCAGATTAAGTTTTGTATTTTGGAGTTTTTCCCATAAAAGTTCAGAAGGGTTAGCTGCGTATTCTTCCGTAAGTTTTTTGATATTTTCTTCAAGTGTTTTTTCTGCTATCTGTTCCTGTTTTTTCTTAAAAGAAGAGTATGATATAATCATTCACTCTTTTCATTATGTCCATGTCTTCTTAAATATATAGTCTCGACTCTAGTCCGGGCTGCCATTTGGGATTATGTCGTCACTAGGGATGCACCGAAATAAAAATTTGTGGCTGAAGCCGAAAAAAATATAAACAATTTTTAAATATTCCAGTAGCCTTTGCTTTTCAAAAAAAGCACAACAAAGTTTTTCATTTATATTAGGCCTTCAAACAAAACATGCATTCCAAAAAAACTAAAGTGCATTAAAGTGGATAAACCCGCAACAAATCAATTATTGTCCTTTTCACCGCATCACTGCACGTTGTTTCATTGCGTCATACCCTACTATTCAGCCCCGCTTATAACTCACTCCACCGAAGGCCGAATGTGGCTTTTTTTCTATATGTGACCAAAAATATTTGGTTACCAAATATTCGGTACATCCCTAGTTGTCAGCAGGGCATCATCGCGACTGGCCGAGCATGCACAGAACGATCAGAATTAACTTAAAGCGGAAGGAATTAAACGTTTACAAGATAGTGGAATTATTTAATTCGGAATTAAAATCGGGACAAACCAGCCACCTAATTCAAAATTACATTTGTGTTAGGAATTAAGTGTTTACAAGGTCAGTTTAAAGAGGATTAAACTTTCATTACCAATTAAGGACGAATTAAAGCTCCCATGTAAACGTGGCCACATTGCTGATTCTGGATCACCGTAGCTCAGTGGTGGAGTGGGTCAATGAATAAACAAAGGGTTGGTATCCCGCTCTATCCCGTTTATTGTTATTGTGTCCTTGGGCAAGGCACTGTACCCTCATTGCCTTGTATGAACCGTGAATGAATGTTGGTGGTGGTCAGTGACCAATTCAATTGTAATAACTGGAATTGACAGGAGTTCAAAAATGTATATCTCGGTTTGTAATTGAGCGATCTTTGAGAAATTTGACTTGGTCAAATGTCGGGTTGGTTTTCTCAATTACCCCACAGAGTTTCACCTGGGTTGGATTAATACAGTGCTTTTCATTAGGATTTTCCCAATTTTTTTTTACAAGGCACCATGATCAAGATCACTGATCCAGATAACTGCCAATATCTGGCAAAGAGGAGATTTGGCGCTTGCCGGAGGTTTGTGAATGCTCCTGTTTATTGTACTTTTATGATAGATAGATAGATAGATAGATAGATAGATAGATAGATAGATAGATAGATGGTACCTGTGAGTGAAGGAGGGGAGCCGACTGGGGTTGAAGGGTTGGATGAAAAGCTGTTGTTTGTGTGATCTGGAGAGTAGATCTGTAAAACATAAACAGAAAGTGAAGAAAACACACCATAGATGAAGGGGAATGAAAGTCTGAAAAGAATTGGTAAAAAGAGGTGTTTTAGATGTGTCTGTGCTGGTGTGTTAAAGTGCTGTACTTACTGATGCAAGTGCTTTCCCTAAGGCATCTCCTGTCTGAGAGCTGCTGGCTGCTCCGCTCTGTGCTCGGTTAGCTATGACACACACACACACACACACACACACACACACACACACACACACACACACACACACACACACACACACACACACACACACACACACACACACACACACACACACACACACACACACACACACACACACCGGAAAAGACAAATGTATTCTTGTAAATAAGTGTGTTTTTAATCATGTATTTAATTAGTCTGCCCCTCTGTTAAACCAGCAGAGCATGTTCATTAAAGCTGGAAATTATACCTTCAGAAAGATACAGTTCACCAAAGAAAAACTCCATATTTTTGTCATAAAAAATGCATGAATTCACTCATTTTGGAGAAATATTGTAATAGAAGTCAATAAAACAACATGTATTGTAAATTGGTTTTTAATCCTTTTTCTCCCCTAGTTGGTCTGTTTCTCTGACAAAATACTACAAAATCTATTTCAAAGGCCTTTGGCTTTGAGTTAAAGTCAAAATCTTCCGTCACTATGTCAGGTTTTTTTGATTGTTGTGTTACATTCTTTGCGATTGAAAGATTACTTTGCCAAGTCCACATAGGGGTTTATAGGCTTAACGATTCAGTCCATGAATCAATCCCATGTTTCCCATCAATCTAAAAACTGACATATATTGCAGTGGAAGCTTTTTCATTCAAAGCTGCACGAGTACGTTTCTAACACAGTCCAGGTCAAGGATTTACTTTAAAGTCTTGTTATTTTATTGTCATGTTTGCACTTGTTACTATGCAAATAGGACAGTGGAATCAAAGCCAGAGATGTGATTTCTGTTAAAAAGGATGGCACATAAAGGGCTCCATAATCAAGTGAACCAGAAACAGGGTTTGATTGAAACCGACGATTCATTTTGAGTTAAAGATTATTTATTTTAAAAACCTGACCACATGTGTTTGTGTGGAAAAGCAGGACTTCATGCACACACTAAATCACTTTCACACACTTGAAGAGCACTGAGACCAGAGAGGAAGGAAGTGACCTCACAGGACCAGATGAGCATTCACTTTTACACACACACACACACACACACACACACACACACACACACACACACACACACACACACACACACACACACACACACACACACACACACACACACACACACACACACACACACACACACACACACGCACACGCACACAGCTCATCACTCCCAATAGCGTATTCCAGATGGAAAGTTTATGTTCGCACACCAAAGTTAGTGCTGCACATGCACGCACAGACACACAGGGAGCACAACACTTCCTTTCATGGCAAATGAATTCATTAGAGAGATTGGTATGGCTAGACTTCTCTGAGCTGTTTCAGTGAAGTGAGACAGGTAGAGAGAGAGACAGAGGCAGGATGCAGCATATGTTTTAAGGTTAAAGCCTCATGTCTCACTCATACCACACCACTGGCCAAGTAAATCATCCAAGGGATTACGGTACTGTTCCACACACACACACACACACACACACACACACACACACACACACACACACACACACACACACACACACACACACACTGAGAGATAATCACTTGATGCATAATTTAGAGCACATGCAGGAGAAAATCTTTTTCATAAATGAGAGCTTACAACCACAAAGGAAGAGAGCATTGAGAGGAGCAAACCTTGTTTCCTCTTTTATGTAAAAAATCCATTTGATATCAAATCTAAATCTGTTTTTGTCCTTTGATTTCCAGAGAACTCTATCCAACTAAAAAAATAAATAAAAATAAAGCTCAAATAAAGTGTTCCTATTAAGCAGCGCAACAACGCTAACCATCCTTCTCCGGTGTGACCAAACAACAAATCTGAAATCAATTGAAAGGTGCAACCACCATAATAACATCTCTCTCCAGCTTCACACAAATTGTGTTCATCGGAGCGTTTGACCAAGACATTTTATAGCTAAAATCAATTATCATTCAATATTCATAAATGTGTGAGGCTAAAATGCTATTACAGTTTTTTTTTTCCATTGCTAACAAGCATTGGTCGAAACTGAAGTCACATGTTCAAAACTCTTAACACAGTCTGCAAAACAGAAGTCCATGTGGACTAAACTGTGAATCACTTTTGTTGTTTTCACACTAAATACATTCAGTGACCACAGTCACCAAAATTCATGAACTCTTTTCTCAGTCACTAGTTCATCACCTGCAAAACACTAAACTTTTACAGAACATTTTTCAAACGCTCACGTTGTTCAAAACACAATCAAAACAGAATGATACGGGAAAAAACATGGGGAATGTCTGCTAAAGCCACATTGAAATCTATAGAAAATCTAAATATTGACAAAATAAGAATAAATGAATCTATAATGCAATTTCAAACACAGCTGAGTGTAGTTGTCAGATGAAAACTGATTCAGGTGATCTGTGTTTGGCCTCATTAGAAACAAGTAAGGATCAAAGAGCAGCGGATGAGGTTGGTAGAGAGAAGAGTGGTAAGGACAGAGAGGATGAAGGAGAGGAAGACCAAGAGCTGTGGTCACTGAAGAAATCAGGGTCACAGTGATTGACGTGCTAAATAATGGACTCTCTCTAAGAGAGGCTGCTTTAAGGCTGCAGACAAACTTGCAGCATTCAACAGTTGCATCAATTATGAGAATTTTCCAGCAAAACAACAGTTACAGTGAGACGTGTATCCTACAATTACTGTATTGAGCCAGATTTCATAAAATAAAATAATGTATGTTTTTACATCAGCTGAAAATTTGGGGAATACAGTGTAATGATTGTAGTATTGTGTGTTTTATATTACTGTACTGTATATACAGTGGGGCAAAAAAGTATTTAGTCAGCCACCAATTGTGCAAGTTCTCCCACTTAAAATGATGACAGAGGTCTGTAATTTTCATCATAGGTTCACTTCAACTGTGAGAGACAGAATGTGAAAAAAAAATCCAGGAATTCACATTGTAGGATTTTTAAAGAATTTATTTGTAAATTATGGTGGAAAATAAGTACTTGGTCAATAACAAAAATTCAACTCAACACTTTGTAATATAACCTTTGTTGGCAATAACAGAGGTCAAACGATTACTATAGGTCTTTGCCAGGTTTGCACACACAGTAGCTGGTATTTTGGCCCATTCCTCCATGCAGATCTTCTCGAGAGCAGTGATGTTTTGGGGCTGTCGCCGAGAAACACGGACTTTCAACTCCCTCCACAGATTTTTTATGGGGTTGAGGTCTGGAGACTGGCTAAGCCACTCCAGGACTTTCAAATGCTTCTTACGGAGCCACTCCTTCGTTGCCCGGGCGGTGTGTTTGGGATCATTGTCATGCTGGAAGACCCAGCCACGTTTCATCTTCAAAGCTCTCACTGATGGAAGGAGGTTTTGGCTCAAAATCTCACGATACATGGCCCCATTTCATTCTTTCCTTAACACGGATCAGTCGTCCTGTCCCCTTAGCAGAAAAACAGCCCCAAAGCATGATGTTTCCACCCCCATGCTTCACAGTAGGTATGGTGTTCTTGGGATGCAACTCAGTATTCTTCTTCCTCCAAACACGACGAGTTGAGTTTATACCAAAAAGTTCTATTTTGGTTTCATCTGACCACATGACATTCTCCCAATCCTCTGCTGTATCATCCATGTGCTCTCTGGCAAACTTCAGACGGGCCTGGACATGCACTGGCTTAAGCAGGGGGACACGTCTGGCACTGCAGGATTTGATTCCCTGTCGGCGTAGTGTGTTACTGATGGTAACCTTTGTTACTTTTGTCCCAGCTCTCTGCAGGTCATTCACCAGGTCCCCCCGTGTGGTTCTGGGATTTTTGCTCACCGTTCTCATGATCATTTTGACACCACGGGATGAGATCTTGCGTGGAGCCCCAGATCGAGGGAGATTATCAGTGGTCTTGTATGTCTTCCATTTTCTGATAATTGCTCCCACAGTTGATTTTTTCACACCAAGCTGCTTGCCTATTGTAGATTCATTCTTCCCAGTCTGGTGCAGGTCTACAATTCTTTTCCTGGTGTCCTTCGACAGCTCTTTGGTCTTGGCCATAGTGGAGTTTGGAGTCTGACTGTTTGAGGTTGTGGACAGGTGTCTTTTATACAGATAACGAGTTCAAACAGGTTCCATTAATACAGGTAACGAGTGGAGGACAGAAGAGCTTTTTAAAGAAGAAGTTACAGGTCTGTGAGAGCCAGAGATCTTTCTTGTTTGAAGTGACCAAATACTTATTTTCCACCATAATTTACAAATAAATTCTTTAAAATTCCTACAATGTGAATTCCTGGATTTTTTTTCACATTCTGTCTCTCACAGTTGAAGTGTACCTATGATGAAAATTACAGACCTCTGTCATCATTTTAAATGGGAGAACTTGCACAATTGGTGGCTGACTAAATACTTTTTTGCCCCACTGTATATAGGATGCATAGGAATTCTGAGAGTTTTTTTTCTGTTTACAGTAATCTTTATATTTTTTGTAAGGTCCTGAAGTACAAAAGCACAAATGCTCTTGATTACTATAAATTGCTGCATTCCTGATTCAGTCGAGTTGCAATATATTACAGCATATACAATAATTTAGAACCATCAAAGTGCAAAGATCCTATTTTGTAATAAAACACAAGTTTACCTGACAAAAATCATTCAAACTTCAACAATAAGATGTATTTGATGTGATGCTCTTTGTTGTTAGTATTGTGTAGTTCAGTGTGCTCAGAGTGACAATGTGAGTTTCCAAAGTGACACCATTTGCTAGTGTTGTGGTTGAACGAGCTTCATTTGAGGCGTGTATCAAGTGTTTTGTTGGTGAAACACTTTTGGGAATGAGAGCAACTGTTGAGCAGAGATGCCTGCTAGACATGCAGACTGTGTTAAGAGTTTTGAACCTGTGATTTCTGCTTCGACCAATGCTTGTTAGCATTCGAGAAAAACTGTAGTGCATTGCATTTATCACAAACAAGGTGGAGTTACGTTTCTGAGAACAATTTCCCACGTTACATTTGTTTCTCACTAGCAGCCACTGTAACAAACATGATTCCTTTCTGACCACAGCTCATCTTCTCAGGAGAGAAAGGTTTCTTTGTTTACCAGATTTTAGAGTCAGGCTGAGGCAGGAAAATGTGTAAACACTACAACAGTATATAGGCGCTCATGTGTGTGCACGTGTGTCACATTCTTTAAGCACGGACGTCATGATTTTTATAAGGTTCCTCTTGTGTTTACACTCATCTGTTCTAGCTTACATTGATGCATGTGTTTATGCATGTGTTTCATATGTGTGTGTGAGTGTGTGTGTGTATGCGTGAGAGAGATATCTTTGTGGAATGTTGGAGATGTCCTCCCATGAAAATAAACTTTCAATCTGTTTCTTATTGCTGTCCTATTTGTTCTGCCGAACTCAAAGCAAGGGGTCCATATGGCACGCACGTGTGTGTGTGTGTGTGTGTGAGAGAAAGAGAGAGAAGAGTATCAGCGATATTAAGGTTTAAGGTCAAGTGGATGGGCCTTTCTCCTCTTTAGTTGGTCAGGGTGAAAGTTTTTCATAACCTGACTTAAAGAGACAGTATTATGAAAAAAAATACTTTATAGTGGTTTTGATACAGTGATATGCATTCCTTTGACCTCATTCAGAGGTCCAAAGTTGTAAAAGTTTGGTTTCCTATCTCCCTTGTTATTCCACATTTTGTAAAAAGTCAGCTCCAAATGGGCGAGTCGTATTTTTCTCGCGTTGTGACATCATAACGCGGAAACTCTTCCTTCTGACAATCCTGGCTTCTCCTACCCTATAAGAATGTGAGCTCCTCCCTCTCAAACTACCCCACAGGTAAAACAAACATAGAAAAGGCAGGCTGATATTACAGTTAATATGACCATATGTTAAGTATATAGATAATCCAGTACATGGATAAACTGAAGAGCGCTCACAAGAGTTTCACTTTTAGTAGCCGTTATACCACCATGTATCGCCTTTATGGGATGATCTGACGTGTTTGTGAGTGACCTAGTTGGACAAAACAATGGACTATCTTCTTAAATGGACGATACCTGTGACAAGAAAAGGTGGAGAGGAGAAGAAAGCGGCATAGCAGCTCATGTGAGTGTTTAAAAACAGTTGACTCAGCTGATAGTTAAGAGTTTACTTCCCTGCGGCGCAAAGTGAGCGGTTACAATCAGTTCCACTTTCCATGTTGAAGCTGTGCTGGAACAGCGTGTGTATTTACGCCTACTAATGCATATGCATGAAAGCCCAAAAAACAGCCTGTTTTTAGGAGCGCTCTGAAAGTGACTTTTCACAGGATAAAACTCCAGAAAACAGGCAAGTTTGGGAAAACAAACCTCAAATACTATGTTGCGGTTCTTGGAACAACTGAAGATAGGTAAAAAAATCGCATAATACTGACCTTTAATAAAGTATATATTTAACATAAATTTGAGTTCAGTTTCAGCTTGGCTAGTTGAACCTGAACACACAGTTGAAATGCAGAGGTAGTATTTTTGGTCTGCATGCCAAGAGTTCTGTTATTGTTTTGCTGTTTAGCATTGGGGTGGTAGTCAGCGTCGGTAGGTTGTTTGTAGGTTTTTGCTCCTAGGTTTATCCTTTAAGCTCCCTCCATGTTGACCTCCAACCCCTCATAATTCATGTTCAACTCAATCCAAGCACAAGCATTGATCCCTAATCCACATTGAACTTTACAATGCACTACAGCATTAAAAAGAAAAACATTTCATATACATGTCATGATGTTACTGTATATACAGTAGAAATACTCAACTGTGTCACAGCACTCTCCTAGGTCTTTTGGCATTGATGCCATGCTTTTGTTTGATGCTACACTCTGCTTTACATGCACACTGTTTAACTCATAGTTCTTTTACTTCTGAAACTCCACGGTACTTTTGCTGCCAAGTTTATTCTCACCCCTCACAAGTTTTCACTGTGTTTAACTCAGTGCTCAGCTTGTGCATTGCTTAAGCAGCCAAATAGATAAATAGCTGTAAATCAGACCTAATCATCAAGAATAACATGAGCCACGTTTACAGGGAGCTTTAATTCCACTTTAATTAAAAAATAAATGTTAAATCCTGCTTAAACTGACCTTGTAAACACTTAATTCCTACGTAAATATAATTAAACTTAAATCTGAATTATTCCTCTATCTTGTAAAAACTTGATTCCGCTTTAAGTTAATTCCGGTCGTTCTGTGCATGCGTGACTTGTCCCAATGACGCACTGGGGATGACATAATCCAAGATGGCCGCCCAGACTCCAGCCGAGTGGAGGAAAAGCAGCTATTGCATTAACCGCTGGCTTTGATTGACCAAAGTATGGTCTTCTGTCTCCTTTCTACACTGCTCTATCTCTCTTCTCCTGCTCCGCGGAAGAAAGTGAAACTGTGTGTTAATGTCGAGTTGCTACTTCAAAACTACTATCAAAATAAAAGTGAAAACAGTTCTTATATGGTCTTCTATGTTGTAGCCGAAAATAAAAGGTTTGTTGTGTTTTTTCCCGAGAGACGTGATATGTCACGTTCGCCCCCCTGTCCAATCAAAACCCTTCCCAACCCCCAGACCTATAAGCGGAATTGAATAAAGCCGAATAAACCTGTTTTCCATGTAACACTTTAATTTTGAATAATCTAATTCGGAATTAATGACTGATAGATATCACCTGGTCGGCAGCACTCTACTCACACCTTATCAATGACTTCTCGTCACACATTGGTATGGAGACTTTAATCTGCTCCTCACCCATGATACTGTCTGTGCCATTAGTTGGGGCAGTGCAAGACGCTGTGCTGTAGTGGTTGGCTCCACCTCCACCTCCACCTCCTCCACCTCCACCTCCACTTCTGTGGAAGCTAGACATGGGTGGAAGGCTAGAGTTGATGTCTGCTGACGAATGTGACGGATAGCTCTGAAACAAAACAGACAGGAGGAGGAAATTGTATCCTCTTAGGAATGGAAACTCATCACAAACATAGACTTTATTCTACTGGCTTCTAAAAGAGTTGATCAGCGTGTTTCCGGCTCACCAGTCTGTCATGAGGGTGAATCCCACAGTAGGAGGAGCTCTGAGATGGGCCATGGGATGAGTTACCTCCCCCAAGCATGCTGCTGTGGTAGCCCTGCTGGCTCATACTGCTACTACTGCTACTCCATGGATCGCTGCTGTGATGACCATCTGACAACAAAACCACAAAGAAAAGAATTCATTTTTTTTCTAATATATGTTTTAATCAATAATCTTTTTATTGTGGCACCTGTTAGTGAGTGGGATACATTATGCAGCAGATAGACACGTTGTCGTTAAAGAGTAACTAAATCCCAAACCCATAAGAAATAAGCTTATGCTTTTAAACCTTTTTTCTGCTAAATATGCATTTGGGTATTAAGTAGTGCTGTTTATTAATCCTAGTCCCACGCTTCACATTTTAGTAAAAGTATTTTAATTTTGTGTATTAAGTTGTAAAATGTCAGATATACTGGCCACTAAAGGTTGAACGCTGGGTATTACAAAATGAATTTAGCTACTGGCTGAAACGGATTCTTTAGATTCCCCTGCATCATCAACTTTCACTGTTGGCCCCGCCCCTCTTATAAAAGCTGAGAGAAGGGACCAGGGTTTCCTCCAATCACAGCCCTCAGTGGGCATTGACTGACAGCCTCATTAAGGAAGTCGAATGCTGTGTGCGTTCCTGCGGTGATGTTTTTGCCTCTGTGCTTCTATAAAGATCAGATTCTGCGCTAATCAGAGGGTTCATCAAGCCATGTGTGTATTTACAGACACATCTATACTATGTGTGTATTCCCATCTGTCTCTGCGTGTGCGGATGTGTGTGTACGTCTTATCACTATGTGTGTGAGGTGCTGGGAGAGCATATTGTTTGCCCCTGAGTGTTGTCTGTAACGCTGTGTGTGTGTGTACAGACACATCATTGTGTGTAGTACCGTCTGTCTCTGCGCACAGCGCTGGGCTGCCAGAGTGGGCGTGTCTTACTGCTACAGCAGTAACGCCCATAATCAAGGCATTTTTTAAATTTTCTTCGTAGCGGCAGGTCAGCAGAAAGCAGTTACTCTTTAATGTGTTGGAAGCAGAAAAAAATGAAGGAAGCTTTACGGTGTAGGATGAAGCATAAACTTTAAGCCTAAACTTCATTTTATTCCTTTTCGGACATGTTAGGCCTTTACTACGACGATGGATTTCCTCCTATTGATCTAACTTTGGAGATGTCTTCTGTGTGTGCTGTACTACGACACTGGTCAACTTCTTACTGTGGTAAATCACCAGGGTAACCTATGCTGAACGGCTAACCTGGTCAGGAGCACGTTTTGTTCTGTTGCCTTTTGACCAGTTAGTTCTCTTGGAAAACAACCTGTCCATTCTTGTTCTTGTGTGCGCATCATGATGTGTTCGCTTAGTAGAGAACAAGTATTTATGGATTGATTCAATCCTTTCCATTTGCCCGATAACATTGTATAAGAAAGTTTTAGATTTTCATCTGAAGGACTGCAGTAATATAGCCACTATATAATACAGATGTACACCTTACTGAGCTCTACTTAATGCAACATGTCCCTCCCTTTAAAAGCAACTATTATTGTATACGCTTACTAATTCAGGGATTAACAGTCTGCAATTGCCTTCCTTCATGCTTTTAATGCAACAACAGTGTCTTGAATTATGGTTTTTAATTCTTTATCTTTTTAAGAATTGTTCCTCAAAGTTGACATAAGTTGCTCTGTACGGTTTGTCCATGTTTATGACTGGACAGATGCAACAAACTCCACCCTTTTATGTTAGCGTGCACGCAACCAAGTTGAAAACACCTTGCTTAAGTTAATGTGTTGATAACCAGCTTCGTAGTACAGCTGCTATGGGACTGCAAATGTTTGGTTAAGTAAAGCCTGCTAACAGAGAGATATAACAGATATACAGTATTTTTCCAGCTTTGTAGTACAGGCCCGTTGGTTCATATTTATATTGTGTGCATGTTTCAGCCAAGCAGACTCTGACAAAATAATTAACAAAAATATTTTTGTTGTTTCTTTGTATGAATATATTAATATGTATATTTGTGTTCCAATACTTTATTTTTATTGAAATCATAATCCTCCATGATACATTAGGATCTTATTTTCTCTTATTTGTAATACACTGAAGAAAAACTTTACTACAGAACATGCCAAGTATGACTCCAGACATGAAATTTGAATTTGGCTTTAAAACAAAGAAATAAATGCAGATTTTAGACAATAGCATTTCTTCTTTTTCTCATTGGAAGCTTTTGCAACATGTGTTTGACTCTAAAAGCCCTGCAGTCCAGTCAATACCACAACAAAGAGCCTTTTTTTCCCCTTTATCATGCAAGAAGTTAAACTTCAAATAAACGAATTAAACTAATATATCCCCTCCAACTCAACCAGAGGTATATGCAGTGATTTATAATCTGGATCCAATGGAGTTGGACAATGGTTAAAAACATTTCGTTGTGTGCACGCTGCATGTGATACTATCAAAGAGTGTGCATCGAACCTACAGTTCAGTAGTCTGACCCACTCTGTACAGTAACATTCTTTTGGTAAACTTTTGCAGTGAATAATATTCTACTCAATGTTCAGATTCTTAAAACAGGTCAGACAAACATTTGGCTTTTACATTTTATACTTAACACAAAACACGTTTCTATGTGCTTTTTCTTCACTTCTCATTTTTTCACTCCTACTGGGTATTTAATAAATTGCCTAAAACACTACGAAAAGTTTTTAAATGATTTCTAATCTCTCTTTGATTATGTCACCACTTACTGTATAACTTCCAACAGCCTGTCACACACCTTAACTGTAGTAGTCTAAATTGTTGCTATAATACCAACAATGTATTCAATCAGTGTTTGTCAGATGGAAGTAATCGATCCACTGTTGCTTATGTGTTCCAGTTGGCACCACTTAAAGAGCCATTCTCAACTGGAAATCAATAAGTGGACCCTAGTTTGGAGTGGGTAGTGCCAGGGGTTTGGAGTGCGTAGTGCGCCATTTGGACACAGCCATTGAGTTCAACTTTAAGCTGCCTAACCATTACATATTAAAAAAAAATCTACTAGTATGTAGTTAAAAAATGTCAAAGGAAGTAATTACCAATCAGAAGTTTGTTATCTATTCTACCAATAACAAACGGCTTGTTTTGAAATAATCAAGTGACTTGAACTTAGGAAAAGTTTTGTGCATTGCACTGAGGGATTTGGGGTCTTTTAGAACAATCCATGAAAATACCAGAAATGTCACTTTAGCAGAGTTTATGGGGTCACACTGGCATCAGTTATTGTATATGAGAATGACATTTAGATATTTAGATGACATACAGTTACAGTTTTAAAAATGTAATTGAAGTGGTTAGGTAGCTTTCAATCTGGTCTTTCTTTAACAAAGCATTCTCAGTTCTTCTTGTGGCTGTATACATAAAGTGTAACAAGACTTTTTGATATCTGAGGAACACTTGTAGTGATGAGGTGTTAAGAGCTGATGCTAGGTTGTATACACACACAGTGCTCATCTCACTATTCACATTTAATTAGCTGACATTTAGGAATAAGTATTTTCTCTTACAGGGCAAATCACTTCAACAGTGGCTTGCAGTTCAATGCTTTGACTTATTTAGTTTCCAGGAGTAGAGGAGGGAGAACTGATGAGGGACAAATCCTGTGCATGTGTGCGTGTTCACGTGTGTGAGTGTGTATACCTGGCATGAAGAAGGAACTTGGGAAGCCAGCACTGGGAGGTTTGGAGGAGGGATATCCTGGTGAGTCCCTGTTGTAGTCGGCTGTGCTGGCAGACGGAGCGTACACCTGCAGCACAACACAAAGATACACCAAAAGGTCACAACAAAGTCTAAAACCTGCATTGTTTCAATGTTTGGCTGTAATTGTTTTCAGAGACTCCCACACTCCACTCACACTGATGCTCTCTCTACTCTGACATCAACACAGCAAAACAGCTACAGAAATGGTCCTTAAAACCAGGTGACTTCTTGTTTTTTTTTGTTTGGTTTTTATAATAGGTTTGGAAAAATAAAATTGAATACTAGGGATGTAAAGATTAATCATGAGGCAGGTAAAAATTGATTCAAATGTGTCACAGTTCACATTGATACTCTGAAATTGAATCGCAGTACTTTAAAAAAAATAAATACATTTTTTTTTTTTTGAATTTGAAATTCAGGACGCACCACCGTGTTTTAAATCAGAAGTGTGGAAGCATTTGGTTTCCCCAAGACAAAATGAAAGAGGTGAGAAAGAAAGAACATGTGAAATCCAACGTAAGAGGGTCACAGAGAAGAAAGGGAGGAACAAGAGAGAGAGAGAATAAAAACCATAGTTTGTTTATTTATATTATTTCTTTGATATGAGATTTATTTTAAAGTCCAATTGTTAAGGCACAAAATACATTTTCATCTGCACTTTTAAAAAGAAAAGGAACTATTATGCAGTTTTGCATAGTTTACTGTAGAGCCAGAATTTACAGTAAATGAATAGGCTTCTTCTTCATTTGTACTATTTATTTATTTCATTCAGGATTTATTTTTAATTAAATTGCATTGTTTTGCATAGTTTATCAAGGGATTCTTTTGACAATGAAAGATAAAAGAAAACAGTACAGAACTTTTATTTTTATTTTCGAAGAAAAGAAAAATGAATGTTTTTCAGTCATTAGTCTACAGTCTCATTTTGTAAAATAAATCGTGAATCGAATCTAGGGATGTAAGGATTCACTCAACTCCCGATACGATTCGATTCACGATACTGGGTTCACGATACGATTCTCTCACGATTCATTTTACAAAATGGGACTGTACTTAAATGACTGAAAAATATTCCTTTATTTTTTTTGGGGAAAAAAAAGGACCTTAAAAAAAAAAAGAACAGTCTGCGGGAATTGAGTGAATCGTCACATCCCTAGTAAATACTAATATCAATAAATATTGAGGAACGTATATCTAATCACAACTCATTTCTTTTTTTAGAGCAGTTAGTGTAACTAAAAGAACAGAGCAGACGTTTTCTGAGCAGGTACAACAGAGCCGGTGAGCACCAGCAGCAGCCTGTCATTAACAGGCGACGCCCATCCTTGGCTACAGTGGCTGCATCGGGACACAGTGTCTGAGTTTGGTCATGCCTGGGACTGGAGGTCCCTACAGCATGTGTGTGTGTGTGTGTGTGTGTGTGTGTGTGTGTGTGTGTGTGTGTGTGTGTGTGTGCGTGTGTGTGTGTATGTGCAAATACTCAGCCATGACGCTGGCTTGCTTTGTGTGACGCAAACGATATAACAGCTGTTAAAAATACTCCCGTCTTCCTCTCTTTGCATTTTCCACTGACTCATATTACCACTACAAAAGCCCCACTCAATAGCTACACCTCATCCACCACGCTTCCCTACTACAGATCAGTGCTCATTTGGACAGCACATTTTTTCATAGTCTTTTGACTAAAATACCACTTAGCTTTAGTCGAAATTTAGTCATCAGGACTAGTTTTAGTCAACTAAATGACATTAAGACTTCTATCCATCCATCCATCCATTTTCTGACCCTCTTGTTCCGGGTCGCGGGGGACATTAAGAGTAGTTGACTAAACCTAATACAGATGTCGCCGACTAAAACATAAAGTAGGGCTACTGAATTAATCAAAATTCAATTACGATTTTGATTATTACACCCAACGATTACAAAAATAACATATTCGAGAAAAAAAAAATTTATATATAAAAAAAATGATATATATATATATATATATTTTACATACGTTTTATTCACTAAATAAAATAAACCCACTATTTCGGACATCTACAAATAATAAAGCTTGGCACACACATGTTATTAATACTAACTTTGAGTTGTTTAATCCACGTACATGAAAGCTCCTCCCCTTTGCCCCGCCCCTCTCAAAGGCTAACACTTGAAACATGGCAAGAGAAATGCAGCAAAAAAGCTTTGTAAACAAGTGGAAAGTCAAATTCTCTTTTATGGGAACACTTTGGGTTTGATGATGAAGACCTAGAGCAAAGACACATCATGTGCAAGAAATGTTTTAACATACTTGATTTTAGTGTTTGAAGGATTTGATTTGTGTTTAAAGAATATATTTTATGTTTTTTGTACAAAAAATAAATAACTTTTTGGTTGACAAATAATCTTTGAATAATCGTGATTTCAATTATGACTAAAATTATCATGATTATTAGGCTGGATCTAAGGAGCCATCAAGAGCTGAGCAGAGCTTCAACATCAACAGGGACGAGGGAACATTTTTACTCTCCCACACCTGGGACTCTTTAGAAACCATTGGCTGATAGGGGGCGTGGCCAGCCTGAGAGAACACTCAAGTTGGCCAGGCCCAGAAAGAACTCATAATGCCTCTGAGGAAGACTGACAGCTGGTCGTCAAAACATGTCAGGAGAAAAAAGAAACCATAACATTTTATTTTTAAAGATGAATTTACTATTTACCAACTTGACATGGGATGTTGTGAATGTTTATAAGTACACAGAGGGATTTGATAAGATCAATGACCACATGATTACATAAGTTCTGATTGAATATTGTCCCATTTAACCAAATTATTGTTTCATTTTTAATAGTTGATGAAAATTTGAATATATTTCTGTAAGGTTTTAGTTCTCATGTCCATCCATTAGGACTGTGCGATTTTGAAAAATTCAAGTTTCGATTCGATTTTCAATTTTATTTTATTTTTGCACTTGACTGCAGACATCAGATATATTGTCAAAAGTACAACTTTATTGCTGTGATTGTCCTCAAGAGTTAAAATGCATAGAATGATCCCAAAATAAAAAGTAAATGAGGCTCTGTCATTTAACAATTTCAAGCTTTAACCCAGGTTTAAGCAAAAGTGCAACAGCAGAGTAGCTTAAATTTTATTTTATTTTATTCTATAACATAAAACATTACAAATAAAAAATAATAAATTCTACCCTTAGCATCTTAGCATAGGCTTAGCATAATAAAAAAATGAACATGCCTGTGGCACACATATAGCCTACTCAAAGGGTAAACACATGGAGGCTCGCTCACATCGGAACGCAAAAAAGTCCAAAAAAACTGTGGTGAAAAAAATAAAAAAATTAAAAAAAATTATATGTAATTTTTTATTTTTTTTAAACTTGAATTTGCAAATTAAAAATAATTTTTATCTACAAATTCAATTACTCGATTAAATCGATTTTTTGCCCAGCCCAAACATCCATCCATTTATTTTCAGACCCACTTTGTCCTATTTCAGGGTCACATGGGTCTGCCGCTGGCTCACACTGGGTGCTAGGCAGGGGTACACCCTGGATAGGGCACCAGTCCACACACAGGCAGACAACCACTCATATTCACTCATAAGGGCAATTTAGAGACACCAATCAACCTAACAGTTATGTTTTTTTGGAGTACATGCAAACTCCACACAGAAAGGACCCGTGTTAACCACAGGGCTTGAACCCAAGGCCTGAACTCTTGCTGTGAGGCGGACGTGCTAACCACTTCGTGCACCCCATTAGTTCTCATGTGTTTTTTTAATTAGTAATAGTCTTGTTATTGTCACTTAATGAAAATGTGTCAAACTCTTTGGTCACCAAAATTAACTCAGCTACAGACACAAGTCACTTCATAATGATTAGACTGTTTACATTTGGATGGAGTCCAGACGTGGTTAATAACTGAATCTGCAAATCTGTTAAATAAAAAAAAGGATGATATGAAAATATATTTGACTTGAGGCTAATACACATTATTATTTCCCACCTTGAAATGCATTACAAACAGCTCAAAGCAGTTCTATAATGTAAAAACCCCACACTTATTTTGTTCTTCCCATCCATCCATCCATCCATCCATGCATCCATCCATCCATCCATCCATCCATGCATCCATCCATCCATGCACACGCACACAGATAGTGACAGGCACAAGGAAAGAAAAATGTTTAGGTTGTCCTGAAAAAAATGTAAATCTTGTTCCAACTCCAAAGCAGCGTAGAAATATTTTCCCATTCAGTGTGTTTTTACGAGTGATGACGACAAACTTTGATTTTTCTAATGTGCACATCTCTCTGTATGTGTGTGTGCGTGTGTGTTACAGAAGGACAGCAACAGGTGCAGTGTGTTCAGTTCTGAAGAATGCAGAGAGAGAATAACAAGCTCACTTCCTGCCGTCTGCACACACACACACACGGAAATATCAGTATTCCCACAGTTAGCGAGCAGACCTTGAGAGAAAGTCTAAACTCCATTGTATCTCAGAGGCTAATGCTAACCATAAATAAACCAATTGATGTCAAATCAGCGACCATCAAATACACTTTTATAACCCATGTTTTTTTCATGGAAAGATGAGTCATTTTTAAACAACACTGCATTGTAAAGATAGACCGATATGGATTTTTTTAGGGCTGAACCTGATAACGTATTTTTTTTCCATCAGCCTTAGCCGATGACTGATACGGACTGCCGATTTGCTTGAGCCGATATTTGGAGCCGATAGTACTTTTGCTCGCTCAATTTAGATCATAAAAATTACACAATGATGATAACAAATGGTACGACTCTCAATTAAAAAACAAAGGAACATTTTTTTAACTTAACAAAGGTGAGGTAGAACGACAAGTAAAAATATATTTAACAAATATTAAAAACAGGTGATGTAGAGCAAGAACAAGTAAATAATGCGGATCGGCAAACGCAGCAACACGCATGGGCCGATGCCAATACACGTAAAAAATGCAAAAATCGGCCGATAATATCGGCCGGCCGATGTATCGGTCTATCACTACTGCATTGCCATTACAGTTTTTTTCGATTGCGAACAAGCATTGTTCGAAACTGAAGTCACATGGTCAAAACTCTTAAAGGGGACATATTATGAAAAATCCAGTTCTGCAGTTTTTTTTTAATCACATACAGTATGAGGTAACTTGAGTGTCCACCAGCACACAAAATGTGAAATAAAACCATCCAGTCATTTGTTTGTGGTCTGCGTAAGTCTTATAACACAGAGAAAATTGATCCGTTTCAAATGTTCTACATTTGTGAAGTCACAAGTAAAATCCGGTATCAGTGTTGCCAGATCAGATTGACAATTTCCAGCCCGATCACATCTTAGAACCACGCCCATTCCAATAAAAACAGCCCAAACACGACCCACGAATCTGGCAACACTGTGTTTGTGACACAATGTGATGCAGTGGTCGAACAAAATAGTGAACTATCACCTTGAATGGACTATTTCTGTAATCTCCACATGAAACGTAGCAGCTCCAGTAAGTGTTGTAACTGCTGCGTTTGCTGTTGAAACTGCTGTTGCTGCACGGCGCATACACTTCATCAAACAGTATTTTTCTAACTCACAATATCAATAGCTAAAAACAATAACAATGAATAGCATGTGAATAGCAAAAGAAAGTCGCTCAATCAACCACAACACTAGCAAATAAACACACTTTAGAAACACACACTGTTGCTCTGAGCACACAGAACTACAAAATACTAACAAAGAGCATTACATAAAATACATCTTATCTTTCAATCTTGAATGTTTCTCGTCAGGTAAATCAGTATTTAATTATAAAACAAGATCTTTGCACTTTGATGGTTCTAAATTATTGTATATGCAGTGAAATATTGCAACAAGACGATTTAAAGTGCTTTTGAAGAAGTACTTCAGGACCTTACAAAATCTAAAAATTAATCTAAACAGAAAAATGCGGAATCCCAGAATTCCAGGGCAGAATACAATTTCAATCCAGTCTTTTCTGATGAGGCGTTTTTGTAACTGTAATCAATATATTTTCCAAACTTCCAGCTGAGGTAAAGCCATAGATTATTTTGTGAAATCTGGCTCAATACAGTAATTGTGGGATGCACGTGTGGCCTATTATTTTGCTGGAAAAATCTCATAATTGATGCGACTCTTGAACGCTGCAAGTTTGTCTGCAGCCTTAAAGCAGCCTCTCTTAGAGAGAATCCATTATTTAGCACATGGTCAATCACTGTGGCCCTGATTTCATCATTGACCACAGCTCTTGGTCTTTCTCTCCTTCCTCCTCTCTTTCTCATGGCCACTCTCTCTGCCATCCTCATCCGCTGCTCTTTGATCCTTACTTAGTCCAGGAAAAAAAATCTGATCCACTCCTTTGTTTCTAATGAGGACAAACACAGATCACCTGAATCGGTTTTCAGCTGACAACTACACTCAGCTGTGTTTGGAATTTCATCATTGTTTTATTTATTGTCATTGTCAATATTTTTAAAATAATTTTCTACGGATTTCAATGTGGCTGCAGCATACACCCCCCATGTATTTTCCCCTCTATCCTTCTTTTTTGATTGTTTTTAACTGTTTTGAACAAAGTGAGTTAGCATTTGAAAAAAGTTCTGTAAAAGTTTAGCGTTTTGCAGGTGATGAACTAGTGACTGAGAAAAAGGTTCAGGAATTCTGGTGACTGTGGTCACTGAATGTAGTTAGTGTGAAAGCAACAAAATGTGATTCACAGTTTAGTCCACATGGACATCCATCTGTTCGTCCATCCAGCGAACGATCCATCCATCCATCCGTACTATGACAGAATGCTGAAGAGAATCCCAACATATCTTGCATACATACTACAGAGATTTCACGGTAAAAATATGATTGTAATTTGAAAACCCTGGAAATGACCAGACAGAAACTTGACAGTGACAGATCATTATGTCTTCATATGTAAGTGTTGTGCCTGAAGCCATTTATTTGTGCACTATACATTAGATGCTGATGTATTGTATTATACAAGGTTTTGTACATTGTCGTTGCTTCCTAGGCATTTTGCATTTGTGCTTCGAAGTTTTATTGATTGTTTTTATTGTATTGTCACTCTGTACTGTCCATGTGCTTGTGTTAACTTTAGTTAAAGTTTCCTGGGGTATTTACGTACTTGTATATTCATTATTATGCATTGTCTCTCCAAATAAACAGATAACAGAACAAAGAGACCTGTGTCCCACGAATTTTGTACTTAATTGTTGGTTTAAAGACTTTCCATCCATCCATTTTTCAACCTGCTTGCTTTTCAGCTGGTCCCTGTCTCCAGCTGTCATTGGGCGCTAGGCGAGGGTATACTCCGGATGGGCGCCAGTCCATTGCAGGGTTTAAAGAGTTTCTGACAGCTTTTTTCTCACTGCACTTTACCCAGCAGCTTTTTAACATTGTTAATCAATCCTGATATGTCTTTTGCCACTGTACCATTACATCAAAACATTTGATGACTAAGCATCTTGGTGCACTTCTACACGACTTAAAACCAAACCAAATGTTGAGCTCCGATCTGAAGCACAGGTATGACAGCACATAAGTAGATGCAATGAGTGACATTCTTAAAAGTAACCTGGCAGAAGCAGAAAAAAGGACAAACATAGCAAATTAGCTTTGTGTGAGAAAAGAATACCCATTCTTTGTATTTGAGAGATTTGTAAATCACATCTGTCATAATGTTATCTGTATTCAATGAAAAACATATGGTTCATATAATCTTTATAACACAAAAAAGTGAAAAGTATGTGCTTTAATTTAGAGGAAAGAGAACCGGTGGGTTCTCTTTCAGTTGTGTTTCATTTTGATTCTGTTCTAGCTTTGCTCTCGTCTTTGTCTGGTTGAGGCCTGAAGTGTTTCTGGTCAATCCTTGCCACTTGTGTTTGTGTGAGTGATCACAGGTGAGTCCCTTTCATCTGATTAGCTCCCTTCACATTTCATAGGAGTGTTTGGCCACTGTGTACTTGTTGATGCAATACCCTCATTTGGCTTTACACCGATCTGATACGCTATATCGAAACAGACGATTTTTGCATTTTATGCAATTAATGTGATTGGCTGTAATGTCTTAATTCGCCAATCCGATCAATGACATCATTGTGGTGATGAAACTTTCTGTAGATGCTCCCATTGCATTGTTTTATTATCTCATTTACACCAAAGAGTTGTTTGCTTTACATGACACGGCTTTATTTCACTCACATCAGTGCAAAGAGGTGAAAACCTATGAGTGAACGGCAAAAATGTCGAGCGGAGCAGCCGAGCGCCGGACTTCTTCCCCAGTCTACTGGCTCTGAAAGCGGGGACATCTTCTGCTGTTGGTGTCTGTGTGTGTGTGTTTGTATGTGTGTGTGTGTTTGTATGTGTGTGTGTGTTTGTATGTGTGTGCGTGTTTGTTTGTTTTGATTATTTAGTCCGAGCATGTTAAAAAAGAGAGTCCTAAAGCAGAGCGATGCGCTTTCATAGCGGACAATTCTGTCTGTTTCAGGGCGGTGGTGGACACAGACGCAACTCTGTGTGTGCGTCCCACCTCCACTGTGCACCTGTGAATACTATAAGCAACAGCAGGTTTTGCGATGCCACAGACATTTTATTATATATATATATATATATATACATATATATTTTGGTGTAATAATCACAATAGTTAAATTACTGTCTAATGGGCCCAGCTTTGTCTTGTGAACAAATATTGCGCTTCACAAGTTGGGATGGATGAATAGTGACATTAGTATTTATGCTAACATTGTTTTCACATAACGTGTAACATGTTAGCTTTTATCCTTCCATACAAGTGTTAAATCTGATCATAAACAAATTGATGGTTCTTCGTGGTTTGACAAAAGTAAGCCGTGTTCTTGGTCTATTCCTTATATGGAGTGGTTAGCATTAGGTCTTACGTCCAGTATGTGTGTCGGTGGGTTAACTTAGCTTAGTTAGCTTTAGTTGAGTTTCCAGTTCATAGTTGTTGCTGGCAGGTTAATCTCTGTCACCGTGTTTGTGGGAACTTTGGGTGGATCTGGTGAAGGAACTTGGAATGGTTCCCTTTGTTGGATGGTTATCTGGTCTTAACCATGTAGCGGTCCATGATGTATCACTGCATGGCAGCTTCAGGTAGGCTGAGACGAGCACCATCGTCTGTCTGTCTGTGTGAGGGGTGTGAGTGGCGGTGGCGGAACACCACGGAGGCTTCGCAGTGGAGCTCCCGTGAACAGCGCTCTGCTCCAGACAATAAACTTGGGAGCAATGTTGGCCCGTGGAACAAGGTTTTTAGGGGCATTCTTGGCTAAATTGAGGGACAAATGGTCCACATCGCACATTGTTAGTGTTTTATCTTCCTTTTGCACAATGATGATTTTGAGTTTGTTCAATAAATGTGGATCGTCTATTAAACCTTACTCTAACCTACTGCCTGCCACTCTGGATCCTAACCCTAGGCAAAACCCTGACGAAAATGTACTGTTCTTTAAAACATGTTAGTCATAAAAAAAAAAGGTTGAAAATCACTTGTAAAGGACTATAAAATGCCTAAAACTTTAACCTAATAAAATCTACCATGAAAGAAATCAGAAATCTAAAAGGGTAAAAATTATATATATTTTGTGCTAGGGGTCAGTTAGGTAATAGTCACACGTGATCACAAGAGCAGTGGTCACTCCCGAATCTCCAGTAAAACCAATACAATTCAATTTTTCAATGAAAAAGTGAGGCACGATGCAGAATAGCACCTCACTATATAGCACACAGCAGCTCTTCGCTACAGAAAAACCACTAGTTTTACTGATATTATCAATTTCCTCTATGTATCTCCAGTACAAGCCACAGAGTTTAAGCCACTGTTTACACTGCATTTCTCCTAATAGGATACTTCAGTTACAAATTGTAAAATCTGTAGTCGTGTACAAACCCGGACAGAATTTAGTAACTCAAAGCTTATTCTACGCAACTTCACAAGTTTCCTCAAAGCTTTGTTCTGAACGGTCCCAGGCTACAACAAAAGAAAATAAAGACATTCCGCTGAAAACTGATTCCTTATGTTCCCTTGCAGCACACACAGCAGCTTTAGACTTATAAGACTTTTATAGCAGAAACATCATACAAGCTCAATGCAAAAGTTAGCATGGTCCTCCTGCACTCATTAGCACATTTTAAAAATCTGTTTGTGTGTGTGTGTGTGTGTGTGTGTGTGTGTGCGCGTGTGTGTGTGTGTGTGTGTGTGTGTGTGTGTGTGTGTGCGTGTGTGTGATAAATGGGACAAGGAACAGGTGATTTAATTTTGGTGACGTTCTGGCTATAAGATATATATATATATATATATATATATATATATCCCAATCTTTTTCCCATCCACACTGTGGAACTTTTGATCATGTCATAGATTCTCTCAGAGTCAACAGCTCAATCTTGACAGGCTGTCATGGTAACACAGCTCAATGTTGACAGGTAATCATGGTAATCCTGAGTTTTACCATATCACCATGACCGGAGCGTGCTAGCTGAGCTTAAGCTGCTTGGCGAAGGTCTGCGCTCTCCGAGGGCTTTTCTAGTTTAAATATGTAATGGAAAGGATGATCTGCTCAAAGGGATTTTATTAAAATGAGAGAGTGGGTAAAAAAAACCCAATAAATATCGCTTACTTAAAAGCTCAAAGTTGGACAAAGATAAAAAGACAGTAAACGGAAACAAAAGGCAAAAAATGAAGAAGGCAAAAAAAAAGAAGAGAGGGATGTCTTTTTTGGCTTTGTTTAGTGTTTGATGCTTTGTCTCTCAGTTATTGACTCCAAATGTGGGAGTCATCTGTTCTGCCTCCCTGTCTTATTCTCTGCTGACTGAAAAATAAAAAGAGGACAAGAAGGACCATCCTTTTCTTTTCCTTTTTTGGAACAGTTTTTTGTGTTTTGAGTATGAAAAAACAAAAAATGTTACATTTCGATTTATTTATATTGATATTTATTTATATTTATAGGCTATTTATTTAGAAGGCTGCTGCACACAAACATGCCCTCCATTGGTCTCAGTTACACTGATGCAAGCTTCACAGTTTTAGTGGTGTAGGAAGGCCGCTGGAGACCGTATCATGCTGGGCCGCAAAAAAATATCTATAGTTCAAAACACAAGAATATTATTCAATTTTCATGTATGTTCTAGTAATTTTATTTTGAAGTAATAGGTTTTCTGACATTATTTCCTTTGTGTACTGTACGTACTGAGCACCAACACATCTTAGAGGCCTCACAGGATCTAAGTTAATTCTTGAGTCTTTAACCTAGTTAGTTCATTAATCGACCAATTGGTCGGATGGATCATGGATTTCAATTGTTTTGAGTTAATCAAATGAATGTTACAATTAGTTAAAAGGGGATGCTGTAACTGTTCTGAGTTAATGAACCCAGTGCAAAAGTAAGGTAAGTAAAAAGACTGTTTGTCCAGTTGATCTGAAACCAGGTAAACGTTGACCTGTCAAAGCGTCATATTTAATGAGGTACATTGATTTTAGTCCAGAAATGTCTTTATTTAATTTGAACATACTATATTTTACAAAGTATTACAAAGATGACACTCTGTTATCAAACATGGACTTGGTTATGGTCTTCTACGAAATCTCTCTAGGCTTCTCATTAGTGACACATTCAAAATGAAAGCGTACAGGATTAAAAAAAAATAATTACTTGTTGCAAAAAATTGAAAATGACACAAAAAGGATAAATACATTAAAAAAAGTCTCCTTTTCATTAATCTTTCAACAAAACAATGAGCTGGGGCAAAAGGATGAAAGAGTCACATGCATTCAAAGTCACAGGTTGCTTAACACCTGCACTTACGTAAAAGATATGGGCATTAGACGCAAGACTCAGCACTTCAAGATCAAAGCCACACATGAGACGGAAAGTGATGACGCCCAGGAATGTAAACAAAGAGAGGCCTAAAGAAGCTGTGTCTTTCCTACTATCATGTCTCTGTCTTCACTGATCGTCCATTATTTAGCTCCATCTACAACTGAGTTCATATTTATCAGTCCGTACTCTTCTTCTTTTACACTCTAAATTCCTGAATCAATCCGAGCTTCACACACGTGCACGCGCGCACTGACTTTACTGCTTCATCCAAAGCAGATGTGCAGGAATGCGAACACTCAAAGGAACAGTCACGAAACCTCTTGAAAGACACACAGACACACAAATAGTTGTGTCTGTGCGCACATACACACACACTCTCTCAGCTGCACCTGTGCCTTTCTGTTTTCCCTCTGTACCCCCCCACCACACACACCCCCGTCCTCGGCTGCTCTCATTTCTAACAGGCTGGTTTAATTTTCCTCTTGTCTGTATTCACCTTCACACAAAACCTTTAAAATGGAGGGAAAAAGTAGCTCTGAAGTAGGGATGGACTATATCAATGTTAAAGATATATCAAGTTTTCCATTTTGGCCATATAGAAAATTACAAAATCGCCTTTATCAATATATATATATATTTCTTTTATAGCTTATTTTGTATCAAAATAATTGTTTTACGAGTCGCTGCTTTTGCTACTTCTCAGAACAGCATGAAAAACACAGTTGGATGGATTGCTGAGTGCGTCCTAACCCAGACCTATCCCTAAAGAAGCCACACTACAGAACTCACTCACACATACTGTCCCTTCTAGCAGAAAAAGCCAAAAGTGGCACATATTGTGGAACTATTTAGTAATAAATGTGCCTGTGTGGCATTTTGCATTAGCAAATTTAACCTTGAATTGTCTTTCAGGTCAGACTTCATTTAAATTAAAATAATCAAGATTTATATTGTATATTGCCATTTTGAGAAAAAATAACGAGATGTGAGTTTTGGTCAATATCGCCCAACTAAAAACTATTTGGATGGTCACTGAAGTCTTTCTTTACATTGTTGATCTATTTTAAAGACCCATCCAACTACCTGCCTGTAACTGTTGGCCTGCCTCGACCCCCTCCTTCCTCTTCCCGCTCCACCTGTAAGCACTTTTTTCCATCTTTATTTATTGCTCATGCCGCTGTGTTCAGAGCCCGACTGGGACAGACGGGAGAAAGCGAATCAAACGCACCGCGGACGGATCAAACATATTTTAGGGTGTGGAAGAAGGAGGAGGGAGGCTTTCTGTTTTTTAGATGTATTTTTCTAGCGCAGATCTAAGCAGCGGCCTCAGAATCCTCTGAAGGTTAATTATGTTCCTGATTCAAAACACATGGAGGGGAAAAACTCAGTGTGTGTGTGTGTGTGTGTGTGTGTGTGTGTGTGTGTGTGTGTGTGTGTGTGTGTGTGTGAGAAAGCGGAAGGAAATCCCGCCCACCACCTCCAAGCTGAGCCCTTTATACTACCAACCTGCAATTGAACTAATGTGAACCAGATGCATACATACACACACACAGACACACTCTCACAAACACATATGTTAGCATGGCTGCTTAATTAGCTCCATGTGATGCAGCGTAAGAAGGAAAAGAAAGAAACATGGTAAGGAGACAGGAGAAGAGGGTGAAAAGAGAACAAAATGTGTTAAAAACAAGATCAATGCAAAACTTAAAATAACCAAACACGAACAAACCTTATGTTCAGTATAATAGAAAGTTAAGTGAAAAAAAAAACTCTAGAAATAAAAAAAGGAGCAGTGTATTGAGAGATAGCACACGCACACATCTGCAAAAATACTTGGGTGTAATTGAAAACATGCAGTTTTCTCACACACACACACACACACACACACACACACACACACACACACACACACACACACACACACTCCAAGTGAGTTTCATGGACTGAAACACATTCTCCAAATCACTTGTAAGACTCGCGCACGCACGCACACACAAATCTACACACTCCCTGTGGAGCTCGGGCTTCCTGTGGCTTGATTAGAGCCCCCTATGTGCAGACAAGTGGACCTGTGTGTGTGTGTGTGTGTGTGTGTGTGTGTGTGTGTGTGTGTGTGTGTGTGTGTTCCAGCACAGTGCACCTGTGACCGTAGGGGGGGTTCAGTTACTCAGACAGAAAACACTAGGGGGCCAGGGAGAGAGAGAGATACAGATAGAGAGAGAGAGAGAGAGAGAGAGAGAGAGAGAGTGAGGTGTGACAAATAAGTGTGAGCTGCTTGAGTATCGTTTGCAGTGCTTTGTGTGTGTGTGTGTGTGTGTGTGTGTCAGAACACTTTAAGGAGTTACAGTAATGTGTGGCTTTCTCAGATGCACAAATGTGTCTCTTTTTGTTCATACATGACAGGTTCATGTACAGTATGTATTCTCTGCTAGTTGTCCAAAGCAGCCAGACTGTTTATGTATTATTTACTAGCATTTTTCATTGACAGTAACCTAGTTAGCAGCAGCTCATCTTCATCTTACTCCCAGTCACAGGACAGCAGATATATGAGAAAATAACAGTATGGCTTAAAGAAAAAAGAAAGAAAAAAACCAATAAAAGTTTGAAAAAAAAAAATAGCAAAGGGAAAAGGAAGTGACAACCTGCAAGGATGGCGTGTTTAAGCAGCGGCTTGTAAATGAATTCAAGATGGTGCCTGGTTTGGCCAGAAGCACTAAGATCAAAGCATCAGACAGCCAGTGAAGTCACATTGCTTTAATTGACCACTAATTACACAGAACCAGCTACGAAACCCAGAGTTGCAGAGCCGTTTTTGTCTGTGCTGGTAAACTGTTCATCATTGCATTAATGTCTTCTTTATATTAGACGAGCTACGTGGAAGATCAAAGCTCTAAGAAAAAACATTTAGAAATCTGAAGGAAGAGCTCATGTGCCTCATCCAACTGTTCGATGAATTTTGGCAGAGAATAGACGTGTGTGTGTGTGTGTCTGTCTGTGTGTGTGTGTAAGGTAAATAGCTGAAAAACTCTCACATCAAATTTCCCAGGAAATTGAAAAGGCTCTTTACACGCACACACGCACGCACCCACCCACACACACACACACACACACACCCACTGAACAAATGATTTCAGGGAATATGGAGACTCATGGGGAACATAATGTGGCTTTATAATGTTCCCCCGACACAGGAAATAGCCAAAGTTCTGGGACTGACTGTGTGTGTGCGCATGTGTGTGTGTGTGTGTGTGTGTGTGTGTCTCTTCCAGTGAGTGTTTGAGTAGTAAGTATGAGAATCAAAATTTCAGTAAGAAATTCAGGGCTTCACCAGATATGATGCGTGTAAAACAAACTAAAATGAGGGAAAACACTTCCTAAAATGGGACTTTGAAATGTACCCTCACCTACATGTTTTGAGAGACAAACATTTTCACAGTTTTTCAGTCGTAAAGGGGGTGTTCTGATGTGATGAACAGACAGATATGTCAATCTGTGCAATGAAATTATTAACAATTAACTCAATGAATCCCTAATAAGCCATTTTGGGAAGTTTAATATGCCAGTAATGACATCAAATTAGAGAAAGCTGATGAGATGGAATTGGTATAATCTGAAACGGAAAATCTGAGGCCCTACACACAAAATGGCACACGCACGTGAGCGCACACACACACCATAAAGAGAATAACAATTTGAATCATCCTTTTTGATATGACAATAAAATCCAATCTCTGCCATCCACTCATTAAAAATAAAGAATAATAGTTTATGTCAGATGGAAAGGACAGCACGGTGTTCATTGAAAAGTTCAAACACTGGTGAGATAACTGATGAGGAAAACAAACGGGCCATTATTTGTTGTTATTGTACATTTCGTGCACGTACATATGAGGGTAAATGTGTGTTTGTGCCGAGAACAAAACTATTACGCACAGGTGACAGCTCTTTACAAGTCTCTTCCACGCTCATTTCATTAGCCACTCGCTTTCCTTTCAACCAAGAGACGTTTTTCTTTCTGGCAAAGTCACTCCACACTTCTCCTGAATTTTTTTCTTCAACCAATTTCCTTTGATTTAATTACTGCCACATGGAACCGACTGCCAACCATCGTTAGCAGCAGGACGGCCTCAGCCAACGCAGAGTCTTGACAAGCTGAATGAAGAAGACGAGGAAAACTCACATAAACAAAAACTAGCAGAAGCCTCGGCAAGACAACAGATAAACACACAGCTCAGGATGTTTGATTTGTTATTAGTGCTACTGCACCGCCAATTTACCTGTGGAATCCAACACAAAGGAAAGAGTGAACTGCTTCATTACCTTCTTATTTCATACTAAAATCTTTTCCAGCTTTGTAGACGATGAGTAATATAGGAGGTTTAATGTTCGTGGTTTCATTTTGTTAACAAAAATGTATAATGGCAGGTTTGTAAAAAGGGTCAAATAAGAAACAGTGGAAATCTTTTGAAAGCATATGAATGTGACCAAAGCTGGCAAATGTTCGCTAATTCCAATGTTGGGAAGTTGTTTTCTTTAAATTTGTAATTCTCATTTTAGGATATTCCAATATTTAAACTATCCACATGATGTACAAATGGCACAATGGGGGATTTAAGAGGGTTAATTTTGTGTATTAAAATGTTTATTTTTTATTTTTATCACAGCTATGTAGGTTGTTGGTTGTCTATATGATTAGTTTTTCATTCTGCCAAACTGTCTGGGAGAGTTTTGGTATTATTTCTAGTTAATCAGAGAGATCACAGCATGACTTGACGTCGGTAAACGACAGCTACAAAGTTGATTAACAAGTTGAGACGTGATTTATGGTTTATATTTTCACCATTTTAACTGGTGGTCAGCTTCCATAGGTTTGCTTAGTTGGCTGAAGTCAGTTGCCACTGCTTTAACTTTTGGAAACACGTAAATACAATGACACACCCACCAACAAGTCCACCTTATTCACTGAACTACTTGATTTCATTCTTGGATATATGCATGAATCATCACGAACTGTGTCTAGGACATTAAAGTGTACAACTTTGATTTCCTTAATCCCCCAAAATAAGTGAGATTTGCTGATGGTCCATTCCATCTCCTGAGTGAAAGAGTCAGGAAAGAGGAGATCTGCATATTTAGACTTGAGGATATGTCAGCAAATTCACTAAACTAAATTATAAACCGAGTTGGAAAGAACGGAACTTGATTAAGATTGACTTAAATAACCAGCCATGCTATTACTAGCTAATAAATATCCCCAAATCAGGCTAAATATGCTCAATAGGAGTAAATGAGTTTCCCAAAGCTGTTCATTTTATATTTCGATGCTTCAATGAGTGGAACGGAAATCATTATATTACGTAGCTGGAGACTTTCTGCAAGACTTGACATCAAACATCAGTTTGCTACACTTGCTGCCATTCAACATTCATCATGTGATATTATTCCAAAACATGTTGGCACAGGGTTTAATACTGTAGCAATTTCCATTGAAGGTCCAGGTGAAGAATTTGCGAAAGATTTGATATTTCTTTTGATTAAATGTGCTGTATTGCTCTGAAACAGGCAAGTAAAGCTCCTTCAATCCATCCATTTTCTGACCCGCTTGCTCCTAAATCAGCAGGGGTCTGCTGGTGCCTATCTGCAGCTCTCATTGGGCATTAAGCAGAGGTACACCTTGGACAGATTGCCAGCAGGGCAACACAGACAACCACTAACACTCCAATTCACTCCTACAGGCCATTTAAAAACTCCAATCAACAGTCATGTTTTAGGATAGTGGGGGAACCAGAAAAAAGCCACACAAGCATCTACCTATAAAAGCAAGGGACGTCTGTGTGGATGTGTGTGGAGCAAATATCTCCCCGACGCGGTGCCAGTTCGACCTGAAACTCGGTCAACGGGTTCCAAATACCCCGAGTGTGTGTATTTGTTATTTTGGAGTAATTTGGTCATTTCCAAATGTTTATTTTAATTTTATTTCACTTCTTGAATGGCCCCGAAATGAAACCTATTCAGCTTTTGACCTCAGGGTGTGAGGGGGCGCTAGCGCACCATCTATATCCATTTCACTGAACATCTCACTTCCAGAGCGTGCATGAGCTCCAGTGGACTTCTCTTTTCTCTTTTGAGGAAAAATACTTTTTTACTGCCCTTTATTTGGTGATGACATTTTGTAACGTTTATTTTCATATTAGTTTGACCGTTTGCTATTTAGACCGGAAGACCGAAGAAAGCTGCACATTTCTCAGCAGTGTGCGTGTGTGAGAAAGAACCCACGGAGGAGATTTGTGTCCAAGGTAGAGAGTCACACACACACACACACACACACACACACCCCGATCAGGTGCGCTTCACTATCGATCACCGTCTATGTGTCTACGTGTGTGTAACAGACCACCATTTAGTCCGGTTACAGTCTGTGACACGACACCTGTCCATTGGGTGGTAGTGACTGTAGTGTTGAGTCAGATCAGTAAACGGTGCTACATAGTGAAGCCCGCCTGATGATTACTGCAGCTTCACTCACGACACACCTGCCACTACACCTAACTACTGAAACTAGATAAGTTTAGTGAAAGTTAGGCAGGCACACACACACTAAACGACAACAAAAAATATGAAAATGACTCAAAATACACAAAACTAAATATTTATACAAAACTTACACAAAAGACAACACAGAAAAATACACCAAACGACAACAAAAACATGAAAATGACTCAAAATACACTAAACTAAATACTTATAATCCCACATGAATGCATATGTCCGACGGGCACTGTACATTACAGAAAAAAACACCAAACGAAAAATATATAAAAATGACTTAAAAAAAAAAAAACAACACATTTATCATGCGCATGTCTCATAGAAGTAAACCAGGAAAATTGCACAAGCTATTTTACTTTGCACCTGCAAATATACCCCTTTACAATGCTTCAGAGTATGTTGTTATTATTATGCCCATAATTGACAACTCTTTTTAAGCTCCCACTATATGAATACATACTTCTGACGGGCGCTGTACTCAACTTCAAAAAACATACATTTACAGAAAAATACACAAAATTACTCCTGAATCACACTACAATAGCAACAAAAACAATAATTATACAAAAATACACATGACTCCAAAAAAACATACATTACAAAAAAAATTCAAATAAAAAAACAGCAAACATTTATGCACAAAAAGACAACAGAAAGATACACAAATACACATGACTCCAAAAAACATACGTTACAGAAAAATACACCATACAAAAAAATACAAAAGTAATGAAGTCATGCACATGTCCCATAGAATTAAACCAGGAAAATTGCACCCACATTTGGCACCCGCAAATATACCTCTTATGCTCCCACATGAATACATACTTCCGACGGGCACTGTACTAGTAAGGAAAACATGCAAACTCCACAGAGAAAGGACCCAATGTCCACGCCAGGGCTTTGAACCCAGGACCTTCTTGCTGTAAGGCTGAGGCCCTACAAATCCTCTTGAAGGCCAAAAGAACAAACCTCACATAACATTGTTGAAGTAGTAGTTAGTAGTTTTATGTTGTAAGAGTCAGATGCAAAACATAGAATTAACTCTAACTGGAAAGCGGGACATAACCAAACAAAGGACCAATAAATACAGAGAGCATTGGCTGCAGATGGTAATCTCTATCATGTAATAAAGAAATAAAGAAAAAAAAAAAACAAAGCAAAATGACTTTGAAAGGATAACATTAAAAATACACACTGAAACAGATACATGTGGAGTGATGAGCGCTAGTTGTCTGTTTTTTTACCAAACGTGACAAACACAACACAAACGGACGTACAAATGAGTTCTCTCAGCTGGCACGGTGGCAGCGGGCCTGAAAACCAATCAAAATGACTGCTGCAGGGCATACGGCCAATGAGACCTCTGGTCTCTGTGACAGCCAAGCTGTCAGGATGAGAACAAGTGTGTAGGAGGCAGTACACACACCTCTGAGCAAGCTGTCATTCTCTTTATCGTTGTTTCAAAATCTTTCTACTTATATCTCAGTTTTATTTATTTCAAGTAATCAATTTTTACTGTGAATTTGAACGAAAGGTTGAAATGTCACAACACGGCCAATGCCGTAACAGCATGAGGTCACAGGGACTTGGTTGCTGAGGCAACGTGCTGGCAGGCACTTACACCAAGCCAAAGGCTAAGATGGCTGCCGCGGCATGTTAATTATTGAAGAAGGTGCAGACAGAGAGTTCGAAGCAGTGTGCAATGGCTGCTACTAGGATGCTGGGTCACACTGATCCTGTTTCCATGGTGATGCAAGCTGGCAGTGGGCACATGGGTCTCATCTCACTGTAGCATGGTAACCAAGGTGCCGTGTGCCAACCCAAGCCAACCAAACACATAAGATGGCTGCCACAGAAAGTCGGGTGGGGTGAGAGACAAAAAGCAGCGTTCACCTGCTGACTAAGCAGCATCATTTGATTCTCGGACACAACAATGTTGTAGTTGATCAAACACAGCAAGACTAAAGTGAAATCAAACAAACCATGAGGCTGTTTGACTAAAGCTGAATAATACAATTTTGTTACTAATTTGTAAAATAATTGTCTTTGGAGTCATTTATACAAACTTTTAGCCTTTAAAGAATCATGGTTTCCATAACATTTTGTCGTAACTCAGAATACTTTATTCATCCCCAGCTAAACTCCTTATAATTCTGCTTCCAATATTCCTCTACATTTCAATCTGAAGTTTTAGCACTTGGTTACATGGCATCCAGTTTCTTGGACGTTATGACATTATTTTAAAGAAGACCAGGAATATTACGGATGGCTTTTGACGTTGCACTTTCCAGGAAATGAGAAATGGGACATTGAAAGTGGAAGCTGGCACAGCATTTGAACACTACTCGTCTACGCTACCATGGCAACCATCGGATGCCTTTAACCTCATCAAACCAGTTGGAGTTAAATGAATGAAGCACTTCCTGTTCCTTGAGTAATCACTGCGTCACAGTTTGTAAAAGATGTTAAGTGTGTGTTTACAGTTAAAAATTTTGTTTTATTGCATATCGTCACCCTCATATCAAAAGTAATTTATTGTTATTTTGAAAAAAAAACAAAGAACTGTTGCATTATGAGTTTGGAATAAAATCTTAAAATGGAAAAAAAATGACTGAGGCACTTTTGTTATGAGAGTGAAGATATGTAGCTTCTCTCATTCCTAGTTAGGTTTACATATAATAGTCTTTCAGTTGAGCTGTCTACGTAATCCAGGCTAAGTATCCCATTAATGACTCTAACCAGGGATGAATGAAGTTCATCTGATCAACAATACTCAGTAAAGAATGTTTAGTTGTCCATGATGTATTTCAGTAAGTAAGCAAGTTGCATCATTTGTTTCTGTTTCATTAACTAACCCTTTCTCGACCTTTTAAAATAAACAGGATGAGTCTCAAATTATAATGCCTTTTTTAGGCTTTTTCTTCTAATCATCTAAATAAATCCAGTTTAGCCGAGAGCTGCATAGCCTTTGAAATGCATCAACTATACTTGTCTCTCAGTTTTAAAAAAATGAGCAGTACGAGAATGGTAAGTGCATCTGAGGACTAAATGTAGCAGAGAGTACATTATCACACTTAATCCCTCATCTTTCTCAGTTGAGTTTGCAGGGATTTTAACCCCTTAACCTTTTCATACAAGTGAAGCTGTGATGGCATTAAACCACCCAGATCACCAGCTCGTTGTAGTTTGCACATGGAACGCTCTAAAGATATTACACATAAAAAAGGAAGAGGGGCTGTGGTACTTCCTTGTGCCTTTAATTGCAGGTGAGGTGATGTCAGTAAATGCAGCTCCTTTAGTTGCATTTACAATGTTTCATTTAAAAAATACAAATAAAAAAAAGTTTAGTAAAAGTAATCCAATAGGCTTTATAAAAGAACCTGAAACATGAACTGCTTCCTTGACATTCGATAACACATATTTATTAGAGAAATGTAAAGATCAATGCAGAAGAATAAACTAAACTAAATGATGTAAAATATAGTTAAAACGTCCACAGAGACCTGATTGTTCCACAGATGGTTTAGTCGTCAGAGTAAATCTGTCTTTAAACCTGCCTCTGCCCTCTGATCTAAATCTGAACATACTTTTCTGTGCAGTTTTACCACAATCCAGCAGTTTCAATCACTTTCCCCGTTTGATCTCAGTTAAACGCACAAAGAAGAAAATAATTCAAGCTGATGTGCTAAATATTTTGGGAGAGATGAGCAATGCCAACACATGAATTGGTGCCAGGGGACACAAAGCCCTGGCTTCTCTTTTTTCTCCTGTCAAGTTATGGCTTCAGACATCGTTCAAAGGCTGCCACCTCTGAACCTGGTTCTGCTGGAGATTTCTTCCTGTTAAAAGGGAGTTGTTTCTTCCCACTGTCGCTAAAAGCTTCTTCATGTGGATCTTGTTGGGTTTTTTCCTTCTTATTATGAATTTTATATTTCGATAGTGCTTTGAGATATACAGTAGACTTTGTTGTAATTTGCGCTATATAAATAAATTTGAATTAAAAGCTTCATCCCTCACTCTGTCTAGGGATCTGATCAAATGTAAAATGTATTAGAGTACGGTCATATCACTTCCAATACGATACCAAATATTGCTGCCTTGAGGATTGACCAATACCGATACAATATTAGCGCAGATCATACATACTTTTGTTACTTATTATGTAATGTGGAATGTTAGAATAAATTTGATTAGACTACTCAAACAAAGAACAATAGTTAGAAACAGTAGGTTTGAGAAAAACGGACCCCTTTATTATTAAACAATGGGTTACATACATTTTAACCTGAAAGAGAAGAATATTCTACAATTAAATAAATAAATATTAAATAAATTAGGAGATCTCAATAAATCCAATAAAAATAGATTATGTATCACAGTGCTAATGGGAGGATTTAGATGCAGGACAATATATTCAGATTTCTTTTTGCTGATATCAGATCATATTGGGTCTTACTACAGACCTTTTGTGTATAGTCACCACTTCTGCTCCTGTTTCCAAACAGGCTGCAAATCCATCTCACCATCCCAAGAGTCTGACCATGCTAACTATGGCCTGCTACATTCATCACACAAGTGCTTGACTTAGTAAATCGTAATATATTATTATGTCCAAAAACATCCAGACAAAGTGCAAGCTCAAAATAACAGTCAAACCCCTAAAAATATTGCACTCAAAATGAATAATAGCTTGCTCTTTATTTGGCATGTCATTCTCTCTGGTTGAACTAAAGCTGTCCATCTATAGATGGACCGATGAAAGTAATCAAAGTTTACTTTTTTTATCATAAATTTGTCTTTTAAAATGTACATTACATCAGGCTGTAAGGTCTGTGTGTCTAATTCAGAGATTTTATCACCGATTTTGGAAAACGGGTGATGAAAATAATAGAATGTGGCTCAATCCAAATCAAACCATGCTTATCTTTGACTGGAAGAGAATGCTATGTTATGATATCAAAAAGTGCTGAGTCAGCTATATAATTTCCAATTCAGGCAAGATTATGGCTGCTCCATTAATCGAAATTCGATTACGATTTTGATTATTACACCCACAATTACAAAAATGACATAATCGAGACGATTACTAATATATATATATATATATATACATTTTTTTTTTTTTTTTTACATATCTTTTATTTGCTTAATAAAACAAACCCGCTATTGTCAAACATCTACAAATAATAAAGCTTGGCACACATGTTATTAATACTAACTTTGAGTTGTTTAATCCACGCACGTGCAAGCTCCTCCCCTCCGCCCCGCCCCTCTCAAAGCCAAAGTTAGCCTGCAGGCTAACACGAGGAAAGTTGTTGCTAGTGGTCTTAAAACACGGCAAAAACACTTGGTAAACAAGTGGAAAGTCAAATTCTCTGCAAAAGTGAACATACTTGATTTTAGTGTTTGGAGGAATATATAAGAATATATTTTATGTTTTTTTGTACAAAAAAATAAATGACTGTTTGGTTGACAAATAATCATTTGAATAATCATGATTTCAGTTATGACTAAAATAATCGTGATTATAATGTTTTCTATAAACAAGCAATTTCCCCCTGGGATTAATAAAGAAATTCTGATTATAATCAAGCAGTCCTAAGCAAGATGGTGTACAGTGCATTTTGATCATGTGAATACATTTCATAATAAATATTAATCATGCAGTGATTGAGAACAGAATATAGCAATGTGCATAAGAAAGAGCTAAAAACAAACATACAACATTGTTCCCTCTTTGGAGCAAAAACAAAATCAACATAACATAAAAAACCCTCATATATACCTGTGACCTGTTGCAAACCATCAGAGAAGAGTGAGTTCTCAGCAGTAGTGTGCAAACGTAGCCGTTAAGAGCCTCTAATAGCCAACATGTGAAAGATCAATGGCTGCCAGCAGCAGTGTCAGGACTGCATTATTTGGTCCACACTGGAATAATAAAGGATTCAGATCAAAGGGCTGATTACTTCAGTACTCCAGAGCTGCTGGATTGTTTTCCGTTTGTTCTTTCTTTACATGACTCTTTCTTTTTGTTGTCGTTGCTTTCTTTCTTTCTTTCCTTTTGAAAGTGAGTACACGATACTGGCAGACTAGATTGGCTCAATCACCACTGCCATTTATCTCTGTTTCTCTGACAGGTAAGATCTTAATAGAAAACCAAGTATTAATCTTAATAATTAAGGATAGGGATGTAACGATTCACTCAACTCCCGATACAATTCATGATACGATTCTTTCACGATTTATTTTACAAAATGAGACTGTAGACAAATGATGACTGAAAAATATTCATTTTTTTTTCCCTTCGAAAATAAAAATAAAAATACTGTATTATTTTTATTTTATCTTTCATTGTCAAAAGAATCCCTTGATAAACTATGCAAAACAATGCAATTTAATTGAAAATTAATCCTGAATTAAATAAATAAAGAAATAGTAGAAATGAAAATTTTTTTTAATTCTGGCTCTACAATAAACTATGCAAAACCGCATAACAGTTCCTTTTCTTTTTAAAAGTGCAACTGAAAATGTATTTTGTGCCTTAACAATTGGAATTTAAAACAAATCCCATATCAAAGAAATAATATAAATAAACAAACCATGGCTTTCATTCTCTCTCTCTTGTTCCTCCCTTTCCTCTGTGTGCTCCTTGGATTTCATATGTTCTTTCATTCTCACTTCTTTCATTTTGTCTTGGGAAAGCCAAAAAGCTTCCACACTTCTGATTTAAAACACGGTGGTGCGTCCTGAATTTCAAATCCTAAATAGATAATGCCTTTTGCTCTAACAAATAAAATTAAAAATTAAAAAATTAAAAAAGTGCTGCGATTCAATTTCAGAGTATCGACACCTTTATTAACTGCCTCACGGTTCATCTTTACATCCCTAGGATGCACCGATTGGTGCAGATTTCCCTTATTTTGGTGATCGGACAGAAAATTGCAATCGGTGCAACCCTGATAATAATATTAAAAAACCTCTCACAATAGTCTCTGAATAGTGTGACCTTCATGGAAGCTGTAGCTGCTGTTAAATGTTCTCAGGCAGTGTTGTGCACCGCTTAGTGAAAATGCACCATTGACGGCTGTTCTGCAGCGCTGCACTGTCTCATTATGCTACCTTTTTGTTGTGTTGTTGTATCAAGTGTGACAAGCTGTCCAGTGCTTATCAGTGAGTCCATGCAGCCTCCCTAACAGCTCACCCACAGCATGACTGACCCACTAAACACACACACACACACACACACGCGCGCGCGCGACATCCTTAAGCCTACATTTCTTCTGTCAATGCTACAGTGAGAGCATTTGTTACAACACAGAAACACACTTGCATGTACACACAAACAGTACTTAATTTGACAATGATATTTAATTTACCAACCACAGACATTCTGCGCTGTCTGAGGCCACACAGACCGGAAACCAACTAAACCCAAACAGCCATGTCACACATCAGTGTCAGTGTGCAATGAAGAAGAGACACTGTTATACAGCAGTGTTGGATATAAAGCTCCAGTAAAGCCTACACTGTAATGCTCTTTAACAAACTCAAACGGAGACACTTTTAACTAGGAGTGTCTCGATCCGATATCGATATCGGTCCGACATTATGTATGGATTCATGCTGATATCGGATCAATATCGGTATCGGCTGACACACAAGGCTGCAATATCGGTATCATATCGGAAATGAAAAAGTTGTACCTACTTTTAACTGAAGCCAAAGAATTGAAAAATCCTTTGAAATGTTTCTATTGTATCCTTTGTAAAAACGTAGACTTAATTTCAATTAGGTCAATTATATATTTAACATATATTAATGTTACATCAAACATAAAAAACCATATGGTTAAAAATATGTGATAATAAACCATACAATAACTGTGCAGCGTCCAATCAGAAAAGAGCGTAATGTCTTCTCATCAGTACAGTCAGCCAATTAGAATGTCACAGTTGCTGCTGCCAAGGTCTCCTAACCTTCCAATATGGCTGCCACAGGGCTTGTTGTGTGCAGCTAAAAGGCATCCATGCCCCGACGGCCCATGTGGCTGCACGGCCAAGCCGACCAGATACACAGAACACCGCTGCCTATCCCCATATGCCAGCCGACAACCTTGATGTTCAGAGGGTTGGATGGTGCTGGCAGACACTCAGTCATACAGGAATCAAACCTGCGACTCGGCAGCAGACAGTGAGCTTTGGGTCGGGGTGGAAATTCCCAGCAATCCCAAGAATGTGTTCGGCCCTGCTTTACTGTCCACCTTCCCTAATGGGACGCGCGCACGCACACGTACGCACACACACGTACACACGCGCACACAGACACAGAGAGATGGCTCAGTGTGTGTCTGTGTGTGGATGTGCATTCACGCTATTTTGGCAGCTGTGACCTTGTCCATTCAAGTCAAAGATTTATAAAGACAGAAAAAAAAGTGACCACAGGACTTGTTATACAACCTGCTCTGCATACCATCAATGAGAAGCAGCAGTACTCAGCTTTACTCAGGATTTCATTTAGGGGCTTCATAAGAAAAGAATTTGTTCTGTACATGCAAAATAATAAATAAAAAGTAAAAAATCATTTATGAACTCAATTTATTCTAATTACCAATAATTTTACATGTTTCATCTTTTAATCTGAATATAGTTTCTGGTTGTTCTCCTTCTCCACTATCTGCATGACACTGCAGACAGCCACGCTCTGTAAAAGCATTTACAAAAAGGAAAAATTGGACAGAAAAAAATTAATTATTTTATATTTTTAACCACTTAAATTAGGCATCATTAAAACCCCAAGGAAGCCAAAAGACAAAACATAATCATACGTTAAATTTGGAGTTTAGTAATGCACATATTTACAGCCACTAGCCAGTAATGGAGAAGGGACTAAAGCACATTTAAAATAGAGGAGAAACAAACAACAACTGTGAATGCTAAAGCAGCAAAGAGGAACGTCAAGCTTTTATGCAAGATTAAACAAGAGAGCGTGTCATTATCACCAAACATATTCATCAGCCAGTGAGCTTTATATTTCAAACATGTGACAACTATGACATCACTAACGACCAGCTAATTAGCCTCCTCCCTTACATTAGTAATGAAGAGCAGAAATGTGCAATAATTCAGGGAGGATAGGACAAGTCACTTTCTTCTGAGTCATTTCATTTTTTTTACTTGAGAAATTGCTGCCAATTGACAAAGAAGGTCAGGTGCAGACGAGTGTTGATAGTCCAAAACTCTGATTTAAAACACTCAAATATGTTCAGATATTTAGGCATCAAAATACAAAAAAGTACCATTTTTAGCCTCAAATTACGTTCAATAAAATGATAAAGAATACATATTCTTGCACATGTCAAAAAGGATGTTTACTTAAAATCACACGTGAAGTATGTGTTCAAAATGAGCAGTGAACTGCAAATGTGCTCAATTATGAACCTGCTTTTTGTTGTGATGTTGAGCAAGAACACACACACACACACACATACACACACATTATAGATTTGTAGAAGGATTAGGCTTTAAAACTGAATGAAGTGTCGGCCTTAACTCACATACACAAACACACACAAGGTTTGCACGCGCACACACACACACACAGACACACACACAGGATTACTTTAAAATGGCAAGACAGGACCCAAGAGACCCACAGCACTGACACAAGCCTTGATTAAAAAATATATATATTTTTTAAAACAACGCATTAAAAAAAAAAAAGAAAGAAATCAAACAAACGAACAGAAAACGGACAAAAAGAAGCACTAAAATAACAAAATGGTCTTTTTAAGGAGTTGTTCAAACAGAAAAAGACAAGCAGATGGAGAGGAGGCCTTCTCACAAACACACACACACATTCGTACACACACACATTCATACACACGCACGCATACACACACAAAGTGTCTATTTATAAAGTTTTAATTGCATAACATGCAGTGCTCTAATTCCAGCCTACTGAGCACACAGGATGTCCACACTGGTTTCACAATGAGACACACACACACACACACACACACACACACACACACACACACACACACACACACACACACACACACACACACACACACAGTTCAGTTTGTAATTATTGTTGTAAAAAACAAATATGACAAATATGAGAAGCTGAGAAAGGTATACAATTTTTAAAATGTTAAAGAAACAATTATTTTAAAATCAGTAAATTGTTTATCTGAGACAGACTGATAACTGCATTCAGCCAATGGGATTTTACTGCAAAACTGTGCTTTTCAGCATTCACAACATATTCGAACAAGCGTTTGTTTACAGGGTGTTTTTAATTATATTTTTTTATTTAAAAAAAATAATCTTATTAGATTAAAAAAAACATTTATTTTGCAATCTTACACAGTTGGAATGACTTCAAAAAAATGCCCTGATTCCAGTTCGCTAATTCATTCCTTCTCGTCATTCGACATTGTATCCTGAAGAAGAAAGTAATTGCCAAAACTACAAAGCCGACAAATAAAAGCGCCAGTTCAAAGTGTTTAAAAAGTGTGTTTCCTGGGGCTGCACGCTGGGAGCGGACTGCAGGATTTTGGCAGGCGGCTTCAGGACTCCCCTAATTAAAACTTACTGAATATTCAAATGAAGAGTTAGCATAACAATAGCCGGCTGGCCGGGCCGCCTTTAAATGAGGCCTTTTGTTTTTAGCAGGGCTTTCTGCTGCCTCATTAAGCTGCTGGAGCTTAAGTTAAGGAGTCGACAGCCGCTAACCGAAAGCTCGGGCCTCAGCCCTCACCCACCCCTGTCCTCCTTCTTCTCAACACCTCCATCCCCCTTTCCCTAACACACAGGCGCACACACACTCGCTAAATCAAAGCCGCAGAATCAGCTTCTGCCCTGTTCAATCACATTGGTCTGTTGCGGATCTTTCCCAGTCTTTGCAGCTTCCTCTCTCAAACCCCAAACTCAATTCGTCAGATTTACCCCCTAACCATTAACTTTCTCATTTCTGCCTCTGTGACATTTTTGGCAGGCCTGGTTTCACTTTTGGATCACTAAGGGTTTCATAAACCCTCAAAATGCTCCAAAAGCAGCTCAATGGAGACAGTTATTACTTCAAGAGCGCGACTGCCTTTATGTCTCTTACGGTTGGAGAAGGGATGGGTATAAATGAGCTGTGACACAGAGACGGGAGTAAAGGGAAGACAGAGCAGCTTGGCACTGGATCAAATCCATCAGCACAATGTGCCATCCAGCAGCACAGCCACCAAACAAAGCTTTGGTGCTGCGTCGGGCTCCGTGGCATCACCCAAAAGACAAGGTATACAAAGAAGGCCCTTAGCAGAGAACAGGTACAAAAAAACATCCCGAGAGCTGGTGATGGCCAGCAGCCGAACGGGGGCCGGACACCCATCAGCCACTGAGAGGACAGAGGATGGACTGTTGGAATGAAGCTCCAACAAAAAGGCCTCTGTTTAAAACCATTAGATTACAGCCAGTTCATAACACAAGGCCACACAATACAAAAACAAGTGGATTTAAATATATATATATATTTAACATTGGAAAAGAACATATAAAACATCTGAATTTCCTTTTACAAATGATATAATACAATAAATTACATTTCAGGAACTAATACTAAATTAATCTAATAGATATAACGAAAAATAAACAATTAAGGTAAAAAGGTGCAAATTATTTACCAATTAAATAAAAATGCAGTCTTTAAATTTACTAAATAAGGCAAACATTTATTAGACATTTCTGTGTTTAGCAGAATTAGTTTAAACTGTAAGTAAGGGCCTCAACACTGTCGTCACGTGGTTTTGTATTCAACGTTTTAAAACTACGCTTTTATTTCAAGATAGGAATTTTTTTACACGCTGTTTTTATTGTGTTTCTGACAACCTCTCCACATCCTCCCTTCTCCATGAAAAGCAACGGAGACAGAAGAGGTGATGGTTCAGATTCAGTCAGACAGACAGACGGAGCGATGACAGGTGGATCCTGCAGGAAAAACCCAGGCCCCCTCGTCTTCATTTGCACCTGCAACTCACTGACATTCCTTTCTAGATGTTCCTGGCATTGTAAGGAAAGCTGCAGAATGCATTCACCTTCTCCCAGCTTTAACATCCATTCCACCCCCTCCACCTAAATCACTTCACCCCTGATTTTACAGGTGGGGGTTACGAGCCACACAGGTTCACAGGAGGTCAGGCACAATCACACCTGCTGGATGACTTTCTCAGACATTTCCCCTTTCTTTTTCTCTCTAACATATAATAATTAGACCAATATTGTTCACTTTAATTCACTTTAATTTAATTACTTCTCCAAAGAAGTTCACAATTATTAGTCTACTAATTATACTATTATAAAGGTGGATATAGATTTATTTTTCATGGCTATTAAATTTGGTTATTGACAATCATAATAATAAAAAGAATAAAAATCATAAAATAATAGCAAATATAATAGTGAATGTATTAAAAATGTTTATGCTGGTATTTAAAAATACATAGCTATAGGCGAGTCAAACAAATAATAATTTAACAACATACATTTTACAAATACATTACAAAAGTATTTAGTTTAAAAACGGTCCCTTTGAAAAAAAGTGTATTATGACAAAAGCAGGCACGCGCCAGCAGACTTAATAAAATTAACAATATATGTATATTATACTTTTTTTTTTTTAAACCGGATTATATATTTCGTTGTCATTGAAATGTTATTCAATACTTAATATAAAATTAGGCCCAAACAAATAAAACACACGCAAGCGCACGCACGCACGCACACACTCACACACACACACTCACACACACACACACACACACTGAGAATGTCACTTTGTGTGTCGTATCAATTACACATTTCAATAAACGAAAAAAAAAAAAAAAAATTTACTCAAATTAATTAAAAAAAAAATTAAACAGAGAAAGCGTATGTGAAAATGTAGACTTTAAAGAAACACACACAACTATACACACACACGAGACACGGACCGCATACATTTATCGTCAATACTACAACGATATATATATATCGTATATATATATATGGTCCCTGACCGACAGTCCACGAGCCGCGCATATGTTTGACAGCGTCCTTCCATCGTTTGTATAAACCTTAACATCTTTTTACGTCCCACGCACGCACACACACACACACACACACACACACACACACACACACACACACACACACACACACACACACACACACACACGCACTGTTACATTCATGCGGACAGAGCCGTCGTACTCACCGCTTTGCCGTTGTAGTAATACATGAGCGAGCTGCCTGTCATCCCGGGAATGGTGTACGCACAGTACATCGTTCCTCTCCTCCGCGGGACCAACAAACACCAAGTGTTGGATTCTTTAGCGCAACACTCCCCGCGCCACGCCTTTCGTCGTCGTCTCCACCTTTGCTGCTTCTTTTCGGAACTTTCCCTGTCTCGCTCTGTCGTGGCCGCACAACTATCACCGCTGGGCTGCCACGATTTTTACCAAGGCCCACAATTCCTTCACTCTCATGTTCACGTATGGCAGAGCCGAGGAACGCTGAATATGCAAAGTAGGCAGAGAGAGAGCGAGAGAGAGAGAGAGAGAGAGCGCAACGGAGAGAGAGAGAGAGAGAGAGAGAGGGGGGGGGGGGGGGGGGGGGGCGTACCCTCACTCTGTTCAAATGTTGCTCACGCGAGGCGCTCGTGGACACGCGCGCGGTCGCCGACTCTCGTTTAAACTTCCCACGTTAAATGTGTAAAGCCAGCATCCATCCATTCCCCATCAATGCTCTCGTGATAAACCCTCCACCCCACCCACCCTCCCTCTCTCCCTCCTGCGCGAGGAGCCGCGTGCCTTTGAACTGAGCCGAACATTCACTTTTTCCTCTTCCTCCTCTTCTTCGCTTTACGCTCTCATGTTTTCCTGGCTACTTTGAATGTTTATGACTTTCTTTCACCCTTTCCATCTTCTCTTTCCACCATTTCACAGACCATTTTCCTTTAAAGGCGTTTTAGTCACTCCACAGCATCTGAACTCAGATGTGTGTCTCTGTATGGAAGGTACCATTAATATATGTGGCTATTTGGTGCTTTAATGCTTCACTAGCACAGCATTAATATAACATGACTGCTTTGAGTTATTTTCATGCCATTTATGATGCACATTAAATAATACAAATCCAAAGCAAACGTTTTTAGATGAACATCAGCTCACAGATTAGATCTGACCACATGGTTGAACTTTAGTTCTCCTGTAGCTAGTGGCCACTGGGAACATCACAATAGTTTAAGTAACAGGGATGGTCAAAGGAAGTAATCCAACTAAAACACTTACACTGTTTCTGACTCCATCAATAACAGGTGCTGTGATAAAGAAATACATATGAAATACAGATACAAATATGTTCTTAAATACATTCTCACCTTTGCATTTCATCTCTTACTCAAACACATTTTACATATTTTTCCATACATAGCATCTCTCTCTCTCTCTCTCTCTCTCTCTCTCCCCCTAATATCGCTACAAATATATACATGTACTTATACTGTATACTTGTAACAATATAAAACATTTGAAATTTCTCCCCAGAATGAATACATTTTTTAATTAATTATTATTTATTTTTTTTAAATAATAATACTTCGTTCATTTCAAAAAGTGTAAGATTCAACTTTGGATTTTTGGATAAGGAAAATAAGGACAATATTTCTTCCCCATCCTCATATTTCTTTTTGTTTTTTTTTTCTTATTCCATTTTCAATTATTTTCTTTTTATTTCATTATTTAAAGGCTTCTTTTTCCGATTCAATTTTTCTGGCTTACTTCTTGTTTTTCACACTTTATTCACATTTCCTTTTCTATAAATCTTGCTAATTTTTGTTCTTTTTTTGAAACTCCATTTCCTCTTTAGCTTTTATCAATTGATACATTTCTGTAGTTACTATCATGACCCAAACTTAACCGTTTTTCAGAAATACAGTGTAATGAACAACTAGGTTGCTATGGAGACAAACAGTGACATCAATCTTTGTTTTCCCTTTTAATGAGTCTTAGATACAAAAGGCTTTTTGTTCACAAAGCCAACATTTTAATCAGAGTTTAAATTCCTCGTGCAATTGTCTAACAGAGTTCACCACAAACAGTTTGAAGTCATGACGGAACATTTATCTGTGTACATGTCAAAGTAAAATAGGTCAGTTTAAAGTGATTTTTGTTTTAATATAAAATGAACTAAAGCAATGATCATTGCTGGTAAATGGTTGACTGCTTGTTCGGCAACATGATTTTCTCAAAATAGTTTGGTAACGGATCTTATCCTTAAAAAAATAAATCATTTTAAAGACATCTTCCAAAGCTTGAATGGGATTTTTCAATAATTTGACTTCATCAGCACAGAAAGGGTTCAGAAATGAATTACGTACAGTGAGTCTCACTGCAATTCCAAACAGTTTCCACTCATTTGTATAGCATTGGAATACTTGATTTTGGTGTTTCAAAATGTTCTACTGAAGATTGTTGTGATCCATGGTGCATCATTTAATTGCTCAAGCCGCTGTCAGTTTTCTTCTTGTACAGCGGCAACATTGACGATGGCTGTGACATCATCATTTAGGAATTGACTTTGCCCACCTGAACTTTGACATCACTACTTTATCCCAGGGACGAGGTTGGGAGGAGTGTAATGAGTCGCCAAACTGCAAGACATGCACTAATTCATGACTTCCAAATTTCTTATTGCATCGTCATCATTAATCCTATTTACGAATATAATAGACTTAAAAACAAGACATGTTTCCCAAACCTCTCCTCCTCCTCTCTCTCTCTCTCTCTCTCTCTCCCTCTCTCTCTCTCTCTCTCTCTCTCTCTCTCTCTCTCTCTCTCTCTCTCTCTCCCTCTCTCTCTCTTTCAGCTTTAATTTGATTAAAAAGCGAGCTACAGGAAGGGGAGGGAGGGCTGATGCACATCTAATAAGTGGACCATCTGTCTGCAGCGCTGGCAGCCTCCCAGCATTGTACCCAACCAGACTGCATGGGAAATGAAGGGAGAGATGGACTGATGAAGGGAGTGATGGAAGGAAGAGTAACACAAATTTAAAAAGGGAGACCTGGTTGACGGTAAATTTGCAGAGACAGTGTTAATTTTTCCGACACCTACGTGAAAAACACACTAGCAAAGGCAAAGTACCGTAGAATGAGGAGAAGAAGAAGAAGAAGAAGAAGAAGAAGAAGAAGAAGAAGGAAATGAGCAGGAAGATAAAACATAAAATAAGGGGGAAATTTAAAATAGTAGCAATAAACACTCAAGGACAACGGAGAAATAATAAAAGGAGGGAAAAAAGGTGGATGGTAAGGCTGGCAGAGAATAGGGGGAGAAATGAAGGCTGGAGAGGGAAAGGAAGGATAACAGATAGTTGAGAAACAGATGATTGGCAAGCGTCAAACACAAGGTCAAGGTCTGTCCTGATGAGTGTGAGTTTATTCCAGAAACTACTGTAGGTGCCCTAATCAGATTACAGGCAGACTGACCCTCAATGGACACTTTTTCATGAGAGCTTTAATTCAGAATAGATTCTCTTTGAAATGACATTGTAATTCCAAATGAAAATGGCCATTTCAAAATAAACATTCATACGGACACATTACACACACACGGACATCGGAAAACGAAACAGGCTTCATCGGGGGACATGAAGCCCTGCAACAGGACACAGAGCGTCACAAATGATGCGCAGGTCGTCCGAAAGTTCTCCTCACTTCAAATGCTGTATAGTGGAGGAAGAGCAGCCGTTGCACTAACCGATGGCTTTGATTGGACAAAGTACGATCGTCTGACCCCCGTCTCCAGTACTCTATCTTATTATTTGGGCTTCTATGTTCCAAAAAGAAAGGGTTTGTTGTTTTTTTTCAAGGCAAATTAACGTGTTTTCAATGTAAACCTCAATTCGGAATGACTATTTCCATGTAAACACGAAGCAGAATACTTTAATTCCGAATTATTTAATTCTGAATAATTGATTCCGAATTAAAAAAACATCATGTAACCGTGGCCAATGATCAGTTTGTGATATCAGGACAAACAAGTGTAGAAGATTGCTAGACAGAAAAAAATTTAGAACCCCTAACTTTCATGGAGGTGTCTTTATCAATGGCAAACAGTTACAAACAGCACCCAATGCATAGAAAACCAACAAGGAAGCTAGTTTTTATTCACACTGCGTATCATTTGAAACCTAAAATATAACTTAAAATCATTCATTTGGTTTTTATTCTTAAGATATTTGCTTAGATTTACAAAAATAACAAAAAGAAAAAACTAAAAAAAAACAACAAAGACAATTCTCACTACTTTTGATTAAATCTGGTGATAGCATCCTTTTTTTATTACAAGGCAGCTGCAGAGGCAAATACATACATTTACTATGTAAATTCATTCTTTAAAAAAATTGTTTAACTTCACTTGAACATTGTTGTGTTATTGCAAATATGATGAATATTTATCTATTGATAAGTGTCAAACATCAGGTGCAAAAGACAAAAATAAAAAAATCAAACACAGGGCTGGTCTTCTCAACAGGCAACACAGGCGGCCACATAGGGCGCCATCTGCTGGGGGGCACCACATTGCACCCAATTTTTATTTTTATTTTTATTTATTTATTTTAAATAATAATTTTAAAAAGTATAATGAACGTGAAACATATCCTTTACAATCACTGTACATGTTTGCTCTTAATTGAATATTAATATAAAAAATGTGTAACTGTGCCTGCTAATCTTCTGCCCATATTGATATATATATATATATATATATATATAATTCTATTGTGTTGTTTGCACATTGTGTTCTTTGGTTTTAAGATTTGTGTTACTGACTAGTAAAACCAAACAGGAAAGTAGAAATGTCCTTGTACTGAAACCTTTATATTTTCATTTCTGATTGCATTGTTCTGTATTACTTTTGGATTTTGCACAATTTTTGTTATTGTTCCCTTGAGACATTTGCACTATACCTGTAGGTGTTTTATATATATATATATATATATATATATATATATATATATATATATATATATATATATATATATATATATATAATTTTTTTTTAAATAAGTCATATTTTTTTTCAATGGTTTGTTGTGTCGCAGAATTGCATTGTTTTGTCTTGATATTTAAAATAAATAATAATGTGTACATACTGTGTATAGACTTGAAAAAAATAAAAACATCTATTTTTATTTAATCATGTTGGGGCGGGGGCACCAAATGACCTAAAGCCAGCCCTGATCAAAGACATAATAAAACGTGGCAGCAGGTTTTAATCCCTTGAAAATTAGCTATACTTCAAAGTTTGAATTTCCAAAAATGTGAATTTACAAGTCTGAGTGTGTGTGTGTGTGTGTGTGTGTGTGTGTGTGTGTGTGTGATTGTCTCTCTTTAAGCCTTTTGATGTATTGGACACCTGCCCAAGGTGTACCCGGCCTCATGCCCCACGTAAACTGGGATGTGTGCCAGCACCAGACAACCCTGATGGATATTCATGTATTTGAATAAGTAAATGTAGCTTTTGTTTTTATCTGTAACAGATTCACAGGAACACGGGAAAAACAAAGAATTAGGAACACCTGTATATACTTCTCTCTAGGTGGCCTCGGTTCTTACGCAGAGAATTAAAGGCTGATTTTCCTCCAATATACAAACTGAGAGACTTGCAGAGAGCAAATGTGTTTGGAGAGTGTGTGGAAGTGTGACTCTGATGTGAGTGTTTGAGGGCTGCGTGCGTGCATGCTTACGTGCATGTGTACGTGCATGCCTGGCATCTATCTGAACCTCAGCTTGCCAAAAAGCAGTAAGCACAGCACAGGGAGAGTTACAGAGAGAGAGGCGTACGTATGAGCGCTGCTGCGCCCTCATTATATATGCATGATTTAATCTACAACTCAATAATATGCAAATATATTCATATGTTAGTTTCTTAATTAAAAATGCAAAGCAGCCCTTATGGTGATTTTTCTGTGATTTTTCCTTTCAGCCTAACAAACGGAACATTTCGAGAAATTCAACAAATTGGAGGGATCCTGGGCTAGGAAAAAATACTGCAACTTCCTGCATTGGGGGAATAAAGGAGGAGCGTGAAAAATGGCAAACTTTTTAAGGACACTGTATATCTTTGTTTTCTATAAACTTGTGCACTCCGATTTTTTTTTTGGTTTGGGGTTTACATTTCTAACTCCTAGATAGAATAAATTCAGAAAACATTTTAGTTGAAGCCTAATTTGCTCTCCATATACAGCAAATTATCATCATGAATTCTATTCTAAATAACATATCTGTCCTGAAAGACACAGTTTGCTAAATTGTTTAGGAAAAATGTCACTCATTTAATCCCTTTGGGACTGAACTTAAGAGTTTGTCTTGAATGTATTATCGAGTTTTAAGATGATACAATGAATCTTTTTGATATTTTTATTTGATTTATGCTCTACTAAAACACTAAATTGATGTTTTTTCCTGTGCTTGATCTAAAACCATCAAAAACTATGATTTACTTTCAGTAAAAATTTGCTTCAGGCCACTTGGAAGTCAAGGTTGAGTGTCACTGCATTATGGGGCAAAGTTCAAATTCCAATGATGGCTCCCAGTTTGTCCATCTCACAGTGTCGACCCCCGTCCTGAGCTGGCTGTACTTCTCCTTTCACCTTGAATTAGCTACAACACAACTTACAACTTAAGCATCTAGAGAAGATAAGATGGGTGTACTACAGCTGTCACGTAACTCAATCCTCTAACTTAAAGACGTAGAAATAAAGAGACTGTTGTGTTTACATCTTAGGAAGATTGCTCAGCTTTTTTTTCTGAATTGTTGCAAACACAAACACATGCTACAGACGGATAAGATCAGCTCTAACGACATGTGAAGCAGCAACTTCACGAATAGGGATTTTAGGTTTGCAGAAATATATTAAACAACATTCTAAAACAGCAAAATGACTGTTAACCTCAGGGTTATCTCCAACAAATCAAGTCGGGGACTATTGCAGCTACAGGTCAACGTTCACACACTTTAAAAACCATCCTGTACTGCACAAGTCTAATAACAACAACAACAACAACAACAATAATAATAAATGTTATTTATGGGCGCCTTTCAAAAAACCTTACAAGCAGAGTTAATAATAGCAACAATAAAAACATAGAATTACAAAGCAGTAAATATAAAACATAAAAATTACAGTTTAAAAAGGAGGGAGTTAACAGTTTTACAAAAAACAAATTTTAAAACAAAAGTTTTGCAGTGTAGTGGATGGAAATCAGAGTGAGTAGGCTTGTTTGAACAGGTGGGTTTTGAGAAGTGATTTGAAGATGGTCAGAGTCTCAGTGTTTCGGATGTCAGGTGGGAAGGAGTTCTAGAGGTGGGGGGCAGAACGGCTGAAGGCTCTGGACCCCATGGTTATTGACTCAAAGAAGTCCAGTTTGTATACTGTCATAGTAACTGGTAATTGATAGATTTATGCTGGTGTAAATCTCTATTGTCCATTTTCAAAGATAAAACATAAAACCCAATTACCACTGAAACTTGGGGACCTAATTTGGAGGGAAACTTGTTTTCGTCCTCCTGAGATGTTCCTGCAGCTCCCAGTGAGTCCTGCAATAAAGGCTTGCTCAGCACACAGGGCTCAGGTATGATTTTCAAACCGTGTGCTGTGTGAAAACAATGAGTAAAGGATAGAGCTAATCCACACCACCAGTATGATTTACAGCCATGTGACAGAATGCAAGTGTTTCATGTATGTGTTATGAGGCTGAAACCAGACCTGTCATAGCAACAATAGTAGGCTGAAAAGAACAATTTAAACACGGACAAATGGACAGCAATATCTGCTATACAAAAATTGCATAGCAGTCGTAAGTGTGTACAAATTGGGCTCTTTTAATTCTGATTTATTCTTTTCTAATAATTATTGAGGTTGTGCACATGTAAATAGAACCCACAGAGAAGCTACTGAAGGCAATAAACTTTGCGTAGCCGTATTAGCGTCACACTGATAACTCCACCAATCAGAAGAACGATTACTACAGAGCAGACCCAAGCAAGCAGTGTCACCAGGTTGGCTGGGTTTCCGCCTAATTTGGCTTCTTTTGAACGTTGTGTGCTGAAAAGCATTTTTACGTTTTACATTTGTGTTCAGGAAGGAAATTGTGTCTCAGATCTGGCAACCCTGCAGCGCAGAACCTGAGCTGCATGTTGTTTAGTAGCCTGACTGGCGCTTAATACTATCATCATCCATCCTGTCTGTATATACTAGTTGTTTACTGCACACATTTCAGGATTTATCATCTTTAAAGTCCGTGTAAATCAGAAATAAATGTGTGTTATGAGTTTGTCACACCACAGAAACATGTGTCATTGACCACTGAGCCAAATTTGAAAGATGAAAAAAAACAATCACCAAGTATATAAAATTAGGTCTCAAAATCATGGAAAAACAAGCACCTCTCTCTGCTCTGAGACACTGGGGGTGTGTCAGTTAGAGGCGCTGGAACCACGCCCACGTGCGGGAAGGGCACCGCCTCCTTGTACTGTGTCTATGGGGGAGAGCAGTGTGAAAGTGGCTCCAGCGTCAATAGTGCTTCCAAAAGTGCTCGGATCAAGCCAAACGAGGTGTCAGCGGAAAGCTCTGCTCCGCTGAGTCTGAATATGTGCATCCCACCTGGGTGGAGTCAAAACTGCGCCCACAAGAGGTGAAAAATAAAATAGCAGTGTATAAAAATGCTCATTACATGGAAAATGTGGCACCAGTGGACGCGTTTTATTCCCCTGAGTCCGAATATGTGGTTTGTTTTCGGCGAGGGGCCGAAATGCGCCCACTGGAGGAAACGGAAATTTGGTGTGCTTCAGCAACAGGGTCGGGTTTATGCTAATGATGGCTCCGTTACATAACGCAGCTATGATTTCTGACCCGCCCATTAAATCCAGAACACAGAAATTTGAGCCTCGCTCCACATTTAAATTCTAAATGGTTGAGTGACTTTGTACATGTTTTAAGGAATAAATGTTTAGATACATAACAAATCACAAGTTCTGTAACACAAAGAGTAAAATGCCTTGCATTCAGGCACATGTATCATAAATTGCAATGCAATACCAGTTAAATTCTGTCCTGGACTACTGTTCTTTAATTGCTCATTATTTTTGCCAAAAACATTCTTCTTTTCAAAGTTTACAATGCCATTCATTTCTTAACCAAGTCCTACAACCAATTACATAACTTGGACTGTATATATTACATCTTGACCCCTTCACCCAAGGACTACAGTTGGAAATTAGCTTTTAAGCTATAGTCGAGTTTACAAACATTTCTGTTTTTATAGCTTAATGTATTTGTACGCTGTTCTAATAAATGAATAACTGAATGAATTACTTTCTAAACTTATAGCCTAATAATTGCTAGGGATGTTTTAGAGACCATTAAACATTTTAACATATATTAACATCATTCCAACTTTTATTGAAACACGGAATCTTTAACATATTACTGTAAATTCTGCAGCTACTGATTTTGTTATTGATGCGATGTTTTGAATTTCTGTGATCCCAAATTCATTTTAAAAACTCCTGGTAATGCTTTTTGACAACTTTTCATGTTAAGTTCACAGCTCAAACAGGGATAGCTCAGTTGGCACCTGTGAATGGGTGTTTAGGATCACTCTGACGTCTGAGTAGTGAAAAGCCGCTGCATCAGCTGGAAAGGGAAAACCATTCTCAAGCTGTCACAACTCATACAGTGGAACTGTTCTCTTTAAAATGTTCTCCGTTTTCAATGTTTAGCATAGCTCCTACAATAAAGTACATTTTTACTATATTTACTGCAAAAGAACCTAGCAAAAGAGATTTCCTCCCTAAAGAGCAGAACATTATTATGAATATTGAATGTCAGATCATAAATCATTTAACAGTTCGTTTTGTCTCGACAGGCACAGATTTGAGTGTGTGTGTATGTGTGTGTGTCTGTCATGTGATTTCCATCGTGGCCTTGGAGCGAATCAGAGTGACGATCTGTGACTGCAGCCAAATATTTAGGTTCAGGAATGCACTGAGGAACATTCACATCTGCAGCAGGCAGTGCGTGCGTGTGTACGTATGAATGTGTGTGTGTGTGTGTGTGTGTGTGTGTGTGTGTGTGTGTGTGTGTGAGAGAGAGGGAGAGAGAGAGAGCGTTTTGTGAAAGATGTCCTCACAAGGACAAAAAAAGCAGCAAACAACTTAAGGCCGAGGTCATTACATTGACGGGATTCCTTTGAAGCATCAATGAAGTTGTGGGCAAAAAAAAATGTTATTTCTTTCTAAAAGTAAAGCTCGGTGTTGAATCAGCAACTAAACAAAACTCTTGGCAAGTGGGGAGGATGTATCCAGACCAGTATATTTGCAGCTCGAGGAGAGATTGCCATAAAACACGAGGTAAGTTTTAAAGCTAGAGGAAACGACTGAAAGTTAGAGCAACACTGCTCTAAAGTCACTTATATAACATAGATCGACAATGTGAACTCATCTACTCACCAAAGAGCAGCAAATAGTCAGTGATTACATCTTAATGCAGTCCAAACTAGGGCTGAACGATTAATTGTATTTGCGAAATTATTGTGATCATAAAATGCGATTTTCTAATCGCAAAGGCTACAATTTTTTATTTATTTATTTATTTTCTTGTCTTGTATTGTCCTGTTAAGTTCAAAGAGTGTTTAGGAAGTGCAGTTATGTAGATATGTTGAAGAGGTAAAGCCACAGATTTGTTTGCTTTATTTTTGTAATCTGTGCTTTAAAATGTATATTTTATATTTATTTAAAGTTTAAATAAATCCTGAAATTGTTTATTATGAAATGAAATGATTGATTTATTGCTGTGTTCATTGAAAAATACATGACAAGAAGCCCTTGAAAAAATAATCACATATTAAATCACAATATTGAGGTAAAAAATGATTATGTTCCTAAACTGTTCAGCCCTAGACCAAACCTTGGGCACTTTACTGAATTTGGCATCAATGAGTGAAAAAAATCTTAAATTTAATGGACACGAATTTCTACCTAAAAGATGCTAACATAAAAGATTCACAAAATATGTATGTAAAAAAAAAAAAATGCTAAACTCTTGGAATAAGAAGCCTTTGAACCACCTACACTAAACTGGCATTCCTGCTACTGTAACATACATACAATCTTGTTTATCTTTCTAAAAAAGGGAACTAATTAGTTAAAACACCTATAATTATAGAAACACTTTGTTACCTCATACGTTAAAACAGCATGAGCAGGTTAAGTATTAAAGAACAACCATTACTATGAAACAAATCCTTCACAGCAGTTGAATATCGTCTGAGCTGATAGCAAGGCTAACAAGTGGGTTTACGCTAACTGAACTTTATTACACAACCAGCTAGCAGAACACACAAATAAAAACAACATAGTTCCAAGCTACCTTTTTTCTATGACAACGACAACAAGACAAAGACAAGATTAAAACTAATCTCTGCTAATAAAAACATAACAAAATTTAGATTATTTTCAGTAACGAGACAGGACTAAAATCTCTTATGTTTTAGTGCAGCCGTTAGTTGAAAGACTGGGAGGTGTACAGATACTGAACCAAACCATTTAGACAAGTTCCAAGACCTCTGACACACCCGGCCAGATGGATGGTGACTCCGGTCACAAACAAAGGCTGAGTCGTGAGCATTTTGGTATTAACAGCACATATTCATACTGAACCGCTGCAGTACAGGGTGTTTGGTTGGGTACTGGAGTGTACCGAATGTATGGCATGGCTCGGCTAGCCTCTGTTTACTGAGCGTCATAACGACCTGAAATCAAACGCCAGAGTTGAAAGACCTGCCATATCACTAAAGTATCTGTCTGAGAAAATCATGGCTTCCCAATGAAGTGGGAAACAGTCCTTAAAACCCACCTTTTTAAACTTCTTCTTTTTCTTTTACTTTTACTTGTTATTTCTTTAATTTCTTTTATTTATTTCTTATTTTTTATGTATTCTGTAAAGCGACTTTGAGTCCCCAAAAAAGCGCTATATAAAACTGATGTATTATTAGAGGGCCAAGCGTAGCATACTCGGTTCCCAGTGCAACGTGCTGCGGAACCCTATTGTAATCGTTCTGATTATTTTTCTGTTGGTAAAAGTAGTGCTGCAGGCTACACCGTGCTTGGGAGGGTTATGCAATTTGTAGGGTTGGTCCAGACCCCTGCACTTACCTCGGACGTGAAAAATTACATATGTCCGCCAGCAATTTTTTTTTTTTTCCAAGGTCAACACATTTAGCTGGGAGTGTATGGATTCTTTGATTCTACCATTGTCAGGTTCAGGTTCACATTCATAGGGGTCACGTTCATAGGGGGTCCATGGGCACCGCAAAATCCTGAGGGCCGAGTCACGCGGCCCCCCTTTCATAACGGCACGCAGTTCTAGTTATTATTATTATTTTTATTATTGAAATCTGACAATATTTATCTATTTATTAGTTTATTTAGGAGGGACAGAACATAGAGCATTGTTATATTTAAAATGACATGTCCATGGCCCATCTAGCCAAAGGTTCATTTAAAGAAGCAGTCCCCAACATAAAGCAGACAAAGGCAAACAGTGACACTGTTATATATGCAACATGCTACAATACAAAAAATTACAATCTTATTAAATTAATTTAGTGTTTGCAGTCTTTGTTTGACTTTAACCAACGCTTCACTTTGCAGTTAAACAAGTTCAGGTCTGTGACGGTTTCAGCTCAGCAGGTAAATTGTTCCAGATCTGTGGACTCTTTACTGTGAAGGTGCTTTTACCAAAAGTGTTTTTTTGGCCGGTCTAAAGTCACCGTAGACTCATAAATATGACAAAGGCAGTGTACCATCTGTCTCACACTTTGAGACATTATTTAATTACTTTTTGTCGATTAAAATAAGATTAAAACTATGAGTGTGAGTGTAGAAACATTGCCTGACTGCAGCTGTTTTCTTTTGGTTTTTTCTTTGAAAACATGACAGATGAGTCATTTCTACCTGATCTCATCACACAACCTATCCTGTGTTATTTAGCGTTTGACATTCTGAGGTTGAATCCAAAATAGAAAGTCCTAAAAAGTAAACATAGAATTCACATTACACTAGATTCTAAGAAGACCACATAGTTTTTTTTTTTAATCATATATATACATCCACCTTATATAAGACAGTATTTCACCATTTCCTGTCTGCTACTACAAATCAAAACCACATGTGACATAAACATAGGGCTGGGTGATTTTGCCTTAAAAAAAAAAAATCTCAGATTTTTTAAAGAAATATTTAAGTTTCAATTTTTTATTTCAATGCACTTAAAAATGACTGCGACTTCACAGTAGCTTCAATTTTCTGATTCAGAAATCAGATAACTACATATTTTATAACATAAAACATCACAATAAAAAAAACAATAAACTATTTCCTTAGCTAAGTGTGAATAAGAAATGAAACATGCCTGTGGCACACATATAGCCTACTCAAAGGGTAAAGAAATGTAAACAAAAAGGGGTCTGGCTCACATCGCGCTATGGTAACCCACAAGGACCGAACGCGAAAAAAGTAAAAAAAAAAAAAATAATAATAATTTATTATTATTATTTTTTAAACTCGAATTTGCAAAATAAAAATATATTTCATCAACAAATTTGATAAATCGATTTTTTTGCCCAGCCCTACATAAACAATGTTTAAACTTTTACACAGATCTATGTGACTATGAATAATTACTGTATTATTATCATTAATTACAAAGTTCTGAGTATTTACATTTTTTTAATTTATTTTTTGAATCAAATGCTTTTAGAAAAACACGTTATTCTCACTGATCCCGTTCAGGGGATGCTATAGCCTCTCTAAGCTAATTTGGGGCACAAGGGTGTGTAAACCCTGGACATGGAATACACACATCAACACACAATTAACACTCATACCCAGTCATTCAGTCTCTGTAGAAAGTCTAATGAGCCATACGTACATGTTTCTAGACAGGGAGTCCCAAGAGAACTCCTACGCACACTCGGGGACAGTAGCAAACATAGTTCCTGGTCAGAATAAATGGTGCCTGGAAAACCTAAAAATGTATTTGCTGTAATTACTCATTCCTATAATAATAAAGTAAAGAACCGTCTAAGGTTTTATATGATGCAAATACAAAACGTGTTTTTGTTCTGGAAAAAAAATCCTTCCTCTACAGGATGCATTGATATTTTAGTCAACAATGTGTGGCCTCAGCAGCACTTCCTCTTCAACATAACAATGTTTCCCTACACAAAGCCTGGTCCATTAAAAAAATGGCTTTTACAGTTTGCTGTGGAAGAACTGACCTCAGCTGGTCAAACATGAAGGATTAGCCAGAGCGCAGAGCGTGACCTGAACCTTACCACCTTCTATCATTGGTGGACATCACAAGTGCCCTCATGGCTGAACGGGATCAAACTCTGGCACTCACATTCTGCCTTCTGATGTCGAGCCATTTCCCCAAGGACACACTCCACACATGCACGGAAGCAAAACACTGTAGTTCAAAACTTGGCCCTAACAAATGTAGCATTGTGTCTTTGTATAATAATGGAATTAAAGTAGGAGATTTTTTCTCCTTTGGCAACAATAGGAAAAAGAAAAAGTTGAGAGAGAGAACGGTTGGATCAGTATTTTATGTGTTGTGCCTATGGATGTCTGTAGGGGGCAGCATGGCTCATTAAACTACACAAATGTCCCCCACGCCTTTTAAACAGCACCACGACCCCCACCCCATTCACCCCCGACCCTCCTCCATCCTCAGCCCTACAGAGACCTCCGGCTTTCCTACTGAGTTTTCAGCAAGACCTGACTTAATGTAATTAATGCTGTGGACTTTAAACAAAACCACAACTGAGAGAGAAAGAGTGAAAGAGAGAGAGAGAGAGAGTGGAATCGACAGGAATGGGAGCAGATCAGCCGCCGGTCAGACAAGCTCTGGACATCCTCGTCTTGAAGAACAATATCCACTCAGCTGTGCTTTAAATCAGATCTTTTATAGAGTAAACATTGGGGAAACGGCACTTTTTGTATGTCGAGGATCATTTTGTTTAGTCAGCATATTAAGTGTAGGTTTTTAAAATCCTTTTGTGGAAATGAAGATGTCTCCAGTCTTTTTCTTCACTCTGGATGCACTAATGTAGAATTAAGACAGGCTCGGACAAGGCTGACTGGCTTGAGGTAAAAGGTAAAAATAATATTTCATTCAAAGTTACTGAGGATAAACAAATGTCCTGAGAAATCTATAAAAAATAATAAACATTTACAAAAAGGAAATGCAGTTTTGGCTTGTTTAATGTATACAAATGAACACTTGCAGCACATTAGATCTAATTTTCCAACAAAACAATTAGGGGAAAAAGAGAAATGAAATACAGTAAAACAAATAATATATTTTTTTAAATTAACATGGGCAAATAATAATGCAAATTTAAAAATAACGCAACAAATATATTTCCTAATATTATGGTTTACTTTCTACAAATATCAATTTCATGAATAACTCAGGTGACAGTAAAGTAAAATGTATTTATTAAAATTATCCTATGACAACACAAATGAGTTGTAATATTTCAATTACCATTAATAATAAAAGTAAAAAACAAATCGTGCAAACTATCTCTGTGGTGCCATTATGATGTTGTGTGGATACACGTGTGTCACAGTGTCCTACTTTTTAGAAATGGGACAAAGACGTACTAATGGCCCTAATCGAGCATTAAGCAAATACAAGCAGCCCCGAAGAATTAGCAAACATTGTTAATTTCCTTTAATGGTTTCACTGGACTCATTTTGTGGATATTCGTGACAAACATGTGCTTTAATGTTTATTCAGTCAGCATTAGCAAAGCTCCGAGGACGAGCCCGAGCTTTTATAAGCCCCAACAACAAATGAACAGAACCAGTTGTGTCTAAAGAAGACGTTCTATATTCCCAGCACCGGTAAAGAAACGCAGCAGCAAAACGACACTGTGCAACCTGCTAATGTTAGCAACTGATGCCTAATTTCCTTTTGATTACGAGCCGTCCCACGCTCTCCTCTCAAGTGACATTTAATTGTTTCACAAAGTAAATCATCAACTCAGCAAGCGACATCTGACAAATGTCAAAAAGAAACTTAGTGCGCAGGGAGAAGAACAGGGAGAGAGGAAAAATGCTTACAAGAGTTTTGTGTTGGTGTGTGTGCAGCATGGAGGTTTGGGTAATTCTATTTTGACCTGTGTGTGCATGCGTGTGTGTGTGTGCGTGTGTGACTAATTCCACATGCTTCTAAAAGACTGAACTCAGACTGGTCTTTTGGACAATAGACAACGCGCTCACACCATTTCACTTTTTTCAGTCCCGACGTCTCCCGCCTGCACGCCTCTCCATGTAAAAACAATCAAATACTAACCGTGACATGATGATAAATTATAAGAATGATAAAGAAATGTCTCAGACCGGAGATGGGAAACAAAGATGTGATTGATCTGAGAGCCAAGTTATCAAGATTCATGTCAACATTTAGAATAATGACCAATCTGAACATATGTTTTTATCGTCCTGATTCTGCACTGTTGTTTATTTTCGTGTAATTGTTTACTATTTTGTGTGTTTTTGGAGGCAGTTTGTTTATTTTTGTTGCTTTCAATGCCTGGAATCTTCGTATTTGTTTTTGTTGTTTAGTTTCTTTTTAGCAATTGTATGCACCTTATTGTTCAAAAATATTTATTTTTTTGTTCATTATGTGTATTTTTCTTTCATTCTTTCTGTATTTGGAGTAATTTTATATATATATTTGTTGTCATTTTCATTGTTTTTGGATTCAGTTTGTGTATTTTTGTTGTCGTTTACAGGTTTTGAGAGTTAATTTGTACATTTTTCTTTTTGTTTTGTCAAATTTTAGAGCCATAATCAGGGCTTGAGGCCCACATGTAGTCTATGTCTGTCTATAACTAGTTGTTGCCCATGTCTGTCTCAGACTATAATAATGACTCCCAAACAAGCTAAAAATTCAACTTAATTCTAAATGTCACTGTCACTAAAGATAAAGAGTGTCTTTTGAGGCCTGAAACAATAATGCTTTGTTGTTGGAAAAAAAGAGAGTAAAGACCACAAACACACAGTACAAGCATGACGGCAGGCCAAAGCGCTCCGTAAAAAAAGCCTCCAACACCAACATGTCCACGTCTCCATTTGAAGAAGAAAATAAGCTCTACAGAGTGGTACAGTGAAGTATGGTGGCAGCTTCAAATAAAGTACCCTTACATCACAATGGGCTAACAGTAAATCTATTCGTGATTGATGACCAGCCTTATTCACTGTTTTACGTGCCAGTGAACATCTCACCTGACTGACATATAGCATTCTGATTGTTGCCAAAATGAAGGTAAAACGTACTGATCATTGAAATCATTTCAAATAGACGTGAACACGTGTATGGACACAAAAAACAAAAGAGGGCAAGAAAGATTCTCCCGACACACAATTGAGCTGATAAGACAAAGTCAATAATACTCAGCAGTATTTACTAGTGAGGTCTTTATAACACGGGCAAGGTGATGCAAAGTAATGATAAAACCCCTTCATTATTTGTAAGCAACGTTGCATATTTCTAGTTTTTACAAAAAGAGTGTCAAAATAAAAGATTTAAATATAATAAAATAATAATAATAATAATAATAATAATAATAATAATAATAATAATAATAATAATAATAATAATAATAATAATAATAATAAATAAATATGTTCCCTTTTGCACAAAAGATAAACTTACTTAATGAGTTCAGTGCAGACTTGAAGGTAAAGATTTTTTTTTCAATCGAAAAAAAGTTAAAAATAGATTTTGTGTAAGTATTAATTTTAAATGGCAAATTCCAGCTTAATATTCTGTTTAAAAAGCTAAATGTGACACCTAAGAAAACCAGAGACAGATCATAGTTTAAAGCTACAACAATCAACCCTGCAAATTATTTTTAAGAAGTACAACAATAATTAAATCCCTAAAATCAGTCCTTTAATAATACAGCCAGCCTTTTAGATCTTTCACACACAATTGTTAACACAAAATTAATAAACTCACCCACACACACGCACACACACACTACACGTTTTATTACAGAAAAACAGTATATATGATAATTATATAATTTACCAAGTAGACTGAACAAGCTATTTATTTTAAGTTTAATTGAACTAAAATGTATAATTATTAAGGGAATATTGTATTGTATTGTTTTCTCAAACACATTTTTTAAAATCAAACCACTATCAACTTAGCATCCTTCAGATTTACCAAGTAGGGTTTCTGTAAAAATAAGTCATAAAGCCAAAAATTCTTATATATTTAAATATAATTAAAATAGACATTAAGACTGATTGATCTTAATATAAACAACATTCGAGTGAAAAATCAATAAATCAAAAAAGACTTCATGTTGTTTAATTAGGAGACCACGACACTCGGCAGCTCGGCAACTGGAAGCAGCAGCGACTCCACGTTTATGGATCCACTGCTTGTGTTGGCAGCAGGTTTGGAGGCCGGACTGTTCCGGAAGAACAAAACAATTAGATGTGATTTTAGGTCCGATTTGAGTAACAAACAAGCAGCTGCTCGGTTCAACTCTTATAAGGGAACAGTAACTACAAAATATAGAAAATGTTGTGTAATGAATTACTACATCTTTCAAAGTTTTTCTTTGGATATTATGAACCGGGGCACTGTACTTTACACTTATCTTTTTATAATATTAAAAACAGGTCGACTGCTTAGATTGAGTCATTTTCTCTCTTTTAAAGGCAACACAACACTAGTAAACTGACAGCCCACCACGTAAAGGTGTTTTTGTGTTTGAGCTAAAATACATCATGTTTCCACACTAAGGACTATGAATGACAAAATGCTAATAAAAAAAAAGCAAATCTTAGTAGGGCTGATTTTGACCTTTTTTTTGCCAGTATCTGATTTATCCATAGTGTCCATTATTGACTGATTCCTATTTCAACATATACACCCCAAACTCATGTTAGGTCATATCATGGAACACCATTATTTTATCAGCTTTTCATTATTGACAGAAAACCTGATATCGCTCTACACCGACATTTTGTTTTATGCTAACATCAGACAATGAAATCAGACACCCCCAGCAAAAATCAAAGCCAGGTTTAAAGTACCTTCAACAAATTAAAAAATAAAAAGATCAAAACAACGTTTAGTTTTAGTTTTTCTTGCTTTAGTTTCTGCTCCATGTGAAGCTACTGTAGATTCAACCAAACCAACTTTCCATTTCAAATGACTTATGTAACAGTAGTGTTAAAGGTCCTATATCATGCTAAATCAACTTTTTTGAGCTTTTAACCTGGTTATTACAATGTTAATTCCTTATCAAAAACACCCCCAAACTATTATTGGGCTTCCTTCCTGCATCTCTGAGAAATCCTCACTAATCCTACTCTCTGCTCTCTGAGCTGCTGCTCTACCCTCTTCTAAAAAACATGTGGTCAGACTTTTGTGTGTTTGTGAACCAATGCGATGCAGCGGTTGGACAAAACAAATGATTATCATCTTGAATGCACTATTCCTGTAATAGATAGAGATGAGGAAGAGAAGAAAGTGACTTAGCAGCTTAACACTCCGGTGTTTGAAGCAGCAGCAGCAGCAGCAGCAGAAGCTGAAGCTCTGAGACGGACTCACAATCACAATAGCTGCTTAAATAGCCATGTGTTTTACTGTGATGTGCAGTTTTTTTGGCTGAAAACAATAACAAAAGTGAGCGAGGCAGTCAGCGTCTACAGACACGCCTACTCATGAATATGCACGAAGGCCTCCAAAAAAGCTCGTTTTAAGAACTGCTCAGAGAGTGACTTTTCAGAGGGCTAAAACTCTGGAAAACAGGCGTGTTTGGGAAAATAAACCTGAAATACTATGTTGGTGGGGTTCTCAGAACAAATGGAGATGGGTGAAAACTAGTATGATATAGGACCTTTAAGAGCTGCTGAGATACACGCAAACACCATTGCATTAAAAGACAACGTCACACAACCACTGCACCTTCTAGTGCCAAAGGGCAGAAAAAGGGTCCAAGAAAGGGCCGCGGGCGCCCTCGTTTGCACTTGTGGGCCGAAATACTTCATAAATGACAGAAAACGGCACAGATATTACATATACCATTAACGGAACCCTTAGTAACAATTCAGCTTCTCACCAATCTGTTCATTTACAACCTTCAATAAGCAGAAGAAGACCCTCAGTCAGCGATACATTAAAATCATGAAGTAGAAAAACACAAACTGGGAATGGCAGCAGTACACACCCACCTAAAAGCACTATTGATTAAAAGTTCAACCCAGACTTCATCAGGTAGGCCTACAGCTTTGTGAACCGAGGTAATGAGGCAGAGCGTGGACTGATGCTATTAAATGAAGCGATGAAGCCTTTGAAGCTAAAGTAGCATGTTGAGAGTGAACATCCTTCATGTGTGGGGAAGCCACTAGAGTTTTTTTTAAAAGGAAAAAGTTGGCTACAACTACTGAAACACCCTGTGGGTCGTAGACTGGCACAGCTAAATGTGGTTATCGGTCAGACCTTCACATACATGCACACATGCCACAACCTCCTCTAGCAACACGAAATAAATAAATAAATACGTTTATTCATCAATTCATCTACAGGAGTTCAAAATCCAAGCAGTAGAGGTGGGATGATACGTTGAGTTCACGGCACGATACAGGTTTCACGATAAAAATATGATGCAATATTTTTGCAAAAGAAAAAAGACAACAAAAAAGCGTGCTTTTATTTGACCTGTGTATGACCTTTTTTACTCAATAAGAATATGAAATATAAACACAAACCATAACAACCCCATACACGATACCCTTGACAATACATTTTGTGACGCTTTAATATTGCTATATCTTGTTGCACGGCATATTGTCCACGGGTAAATTGCCATGAATCTGACGATTCACGATTTGCATGTCGCGATACGATATCCCAATACTAAACAGTACAATATACGTCACAATATCAATAATTACAAAGTATTAAATTGGAATTAAATGCAATCATTTTTTTAACTTGCCAAAACAAGTAAATGGTAAATAACTGTATTGAAGTACCAATATCACATCCATGAAAGTGCCCAGTATGTTTTATGAAAATAACATGCAATAAACTTCCAAACTAAAAGCATAGACTGTAAAAAGAATGGACGGGACAAGCTCCCCGCTGGAGTGAAGCTTTTATTTTTAGAGCTCCCCCTGCTGACAGGCTGCACTATAGGTCATCTCCTCATTTGTAACCGATGGGATGTTGGTCAAACTGTAAAGTTAAAATACTTGTCACATAATCTTTTTCCAAACCTAAACTCTGCTGTGATCATTAGTTATTATCACCCTACATTCTGTTCAAGTGCTAATTTTTCTGTGAAGTTTGTTTTAAATAAGTTATTTGAGGTTGAAAAACGGGATTTTACGCCATATATGACGTTATTGACAGCCGTGGATCTTGCGTAGCTCTTTTTCTGACTAGCAATTAGGTCGTGAAGGAAAGCCAATACGCCATTTAACTCGATATTTGAGTTATATTGTTGTTTTATACTATCTGAACAAGACGTTGGTAGAATTTTCAGATGGGAAGCTCTCTGCCGTGATAGACATGTAAACAGACACGCCTACAAAGGTGAGCATTTCAGCGTCCTTCGCGCAGTGCTAGGTATGTATTTTCTATAGTCTATGTATGTACCAGTGAACGCTCCGCCCCCACACTCTGTCTCGTGTTTATAAAGCAGCATGAGCTATGGAGTGGGTGGGAGGAGGGCGGGCCATCCTCTGGTCCTAGGTCACTGTGCGTGGAGGAGGAAGTCAGTGTCCCGTCTATAGACACGCCCACTCATGAATATGCATAAGTAGGACGCAAAACAGCCTGTTTGTGTAAAGTTGCTCAGAAAGTGACTTTTCAGAGGCTATAACTCTGGAAAACAGGCGTGTTTGGGAAAATAAACCTCAAATACTATGTTTTTGGGGTTCTTAGAACAAATGGAGATGGGTGAAAAATAGCATGACATGGGACCTTTAATATTGTCCCACCTTTACAAATCAAAACAGCTTAATGTGTCATTAGGGTTTCCCCTAAAATCAGTCCATTCATCTCTTTACCACACAACACGCCGTGGACGAAAACTATGTCACACCTGCCCTTAAAATACAATCCCTTCTATAATCAATAAGCACATTTTTATAAGTCTTGGTCCATCTTCTTCACTTCTCCCCCCAGCAGTTGAGCTAGAGTTCAACACAGAGAGGCGGAGGAGGGCAGGAAGTGAGAGACAAAGCAGGCCAAGGCCACGAAAAACGGACTCCTGCTGAGCCAAAGAAGCTGCTGACACGCCGTACGTTTACTAGTCGTTAACTGGCTATTAATGAGGTCAGCATTTAGGCCAAAAAAAAAAAAAATATATAAATATATATATATATATATATATATATATATATATATATATATATATATATATATGTGTGCGCACAACAACGATTAGCAGGCAATGGAACCAGGATACATCTTCAATTCACTTATATGAAAACACATAAATTCTCCAAATTATTTTTGCTGTCACATTTTAAAATCAACTACAATATATATACTGTAGTAAAAAGTGGTTTAAATTAATGTACTAATAAATAGTAAAAGAGCTGGTGTTAAAACAATACTATAAATATTGGTGGGTCAATAAACAGAGTTTATAATACAATACAAAAATTGGAAAAAAAGGGATACAATGAGGGGAATGGAGCCCCCCCCCCAAAAAATTGCAGTAAAAAATAACTACGCTTTTATATGGGCGTCCCTACAAATCTGTACATCCATTTGCTATAACCACTCATTCCTGCACTCAGGGTTGCGGGGGTCTGCTGGTGCCCATCTCCAGCTCACATCGGTCAGACGCCAAATAACCAACAACCCAATGGGTACTTTCACTTACTCCATTCAACCTAAATATTTCTATTTTATCTGCACACTTTAAAGCTTAAAAAAAGCAAAAAAATAAACCATTTGGTTCTGAGGTAAATAATTAAACTGTTTTTAACAATTAATTGATTTCAACAAAAATAAAAGATTAAAAACAATATTCTTCTTATTGAATATTGCTAATTTATCATCAAAGCCAAACCTTGTCACACATCAGCAAACCAGCTCCAACAACAGGAGAATAAGGCAATACTCCATCACCATCTTCATCAGTGCACATTCATAAAGCCAGATCCCATTGTTCCCACTCTCACACTCAGCAAAAGTCTACAAAAAGCATTACACACAATGTGAAACAGCCAGCAAAAGCAAGAAAAACAGCATCACTTACTGAGGACGGCAAGCCAGGAGGGACTTTCCGCACTTTTTTGGGGTGAATTTCTAAAAGAATAAAAGACAAGCGCAAGGGAGAACAATTAACAATCGGTTTACCAGGTCCAAAGGCTTTTAATTGTCTTTTAGAAAAGATTTTCCCATTTCACTGGTTTTAAACTAAATCAGTCAGGCAGTGAAAGAGAAGATCAATGCCACTCTCCTGCTGCTGGACTTTAGAAAAAAAACTGAATATTGTTTGTGTTGGATAGAGCGCAATACTGGACCAACTCCGAAGGTGAGATGGATAAAAAGGAAAGGATTTTATGCTTGTTATAGCTGGTGTTGTGTTTGTGTTGCCAAGGCTGATCTGACCAAGGATGCTGCACATTCACTATTCATTTTTTATTTTTTTCTTTACCCGCAACATTTCATATATAACGCACGCGCGCACGCACACACACACACACGCACGCACACACACACACACACACACACACACACACACACACACACACACACACACACACACACACACAACACACACACACACACACACACACACACACACACACCACACACACACACACACACACACACACACACACACACACACACACACGGATTCCAGTTTAGTAGATACTAATATTTGCTTTTCATTTGATAAGAAAAATGTTCTTTTACAAGATGAAGTCGGTAACTGTTGATTAAATCACAGTTTAATATTAAAACTAAGACATTATTACTGTATGTAAGAAAAACAGCTCAATATAGTAATTCTGGGTAATTTAGTTTATTTATCAGTCTCACTGGTTTCCATTTATTTGTTGCCTTTTATAACCTCAGTCTCACATCAAAACAACAGGTTTCACAATGACTTGGTAAACACTCAGTTTCAATATTGACACTTTCCCACCAATCCACGGTGTACCTAAAAAGAAAATCAATAATGATGTTGTTACTACAGCCAATTAAATCAGGCTTTAATATCTCATATAAAAACAAATACTGCTTTCCTGGCGGCTCCTACTGCCCTATAAACTGTGTCCTTTTGTCAACAATAAAACCGAATACAAGAGTGCCAGCTCATAAAATGTTCCTGGTTTTTGATTGGCTCACAGGTGCGGATCTTTCAGGCCTGACTGTAGCTCAGCAGAGAAACCACCTCTGCATTCCAATCACCTCAAACTAAGATAGCTCACATCAGTTCACAAGACGATGGCCAACTAAACATTCAGCTTTTGTAGAGCAAATACTCAAACACTGTATATGTATGGCCTACTATTCTGGTCTTTCTTTTGTGTTTCCATTTAAAAAGCCTCCGAAAGGAGCGTCTATTGTTTGATCTGTGTTCAGTGTATGTGCGTGTCTTACCCATGGCGTCCATGTGCAGCGCTCTCCTCCGAGGGTTGGCGCCGTAGTGCTGGTAGTACTGAGTGGCCGGCTTGGTGGGCGAGGCCGAGCCGGGGCTCCCCAAACCCAACTCACCACCCAGAACGGACTGGTTGATAGACATCCAGACAGAGACAGACAGACACAGAGAAAAAGATCGTGTGCGTGTTAATATAAGTGATAATCAGCCGGGGGTCATGTGATCAGTGACAAACAAATGACACTGGATACAGAGTGAACAGCGACAAAAGAATACCACATTGACCGGGCGCTATTTTCAGAAGTAAATGAATATACATGGTACCATTCTGGTTATTCTCATCATTCCCATCAATAACACAAACACATTTCAACAAAATATTAAAATGTATATCATAGAATATTTAAACAAATTGGTTCAAGGATAAAAACAAATCACAGTGCTGAATATAAGTTTGATGACAGATAGCGCTGGTCCACGGCTCTGATGGTGTTTACCTATAAAGTATACATTATTTACCTCCATGAGAGTGACCTCATGCCGCTCGGCGTGCAGACGTTCAGCTCGCCAGCTCAGTCTAACTCTTCTAAACCTGCGACCCTGTTTACGCCTCAGACTTAGCAAACCGCTATCACATTGTCTTGTTAATTAAGTTCAGTGATTTCAGCCGCAACAAGTGGCGACCGAGCGGATTTGGAGAGAGAGAGAAGAACTAGGGAATAAAGGACAGGGAGGAGGATGGAGGAGTTTCTTTAGGCACTGCATAGAGTTAGTGAGAGAGAAGGAGGTAAAAAAAAATATAAAAAAAAAAGAGGCAGCCTCTCTCCTCCTTAAATAGACTCCAGCACCGCTCCTGCAAAGACTTCTTTACTGCCAACTTTCTCGTTAAGTAATTAGTGCGGAGTGTATTTGAAGCAAAGGGTGGAGAAGTGAGGAGTGTGTTTAGACCTGAGGGGGTTGGAGAAAGTGTTTTCAGGCCTAATCTGAATTCAGATCAGCGAGTTAGGCCTCTCCGCTTGAAAACAAAAGTTGGCTTGGCAGTGCCAGGCCAAGGAAGGCTTTTCTTATGCTAAACAGGGCCTAAGTAGGCCAATTACAGGGCCAGCCTGGGTCCCCAAGCCATTCTGTGGCTTAAAACAAAAGAGCCCTTGTCTAAAATAAAGTCAGTCACACACACACACACACACACACACACACACACACACACGGAGGAAGAGGGAGTCAGACACAAAGCTACACAGTCACACACAATTTCAGGCGTCCAGTTCTTCTGCCTTTGTAAACGTGTGTACGTGAGTGTGTGCGTTAGTGTGAGCGTGTCGTCGTGGGGTAAAAAGAGGTTCCCACTAAAACAAAAAGGGTCTTATTGATTGTGGTTTCTGTTTTTTCCTTTCTCTCCTTCTTTTTCAATCCTCACAAGTGATCACCCCAGCAACTAGACCAGACAGAATAACTAGAAAGAATAGCCTTAGTCTGTCTCTCTACCTGTTTGTCCGATAGTTACTTAATACCAAAATGTAGCCTGACTATTTGTTAGGGGTGGGGGTAAAATCGATTCACATAAGAATCGCGATTTTAATCATCCACAATTCTAAATCGACTCATAAACTTCAATAATCAATTTCATTTTTATTCTTTTTAATTAATTTTTTTCTATTGCAAGTCAACGATACAAGTAGAAATAACTGACTATTCTATTTGTCCGTTTCTAGTAGGAATGAGAGACGATTTAGAAGCTCCATATGCAATAAAAAGTACTTTAAATGCACACTTGTGGAGGTCGACATCTACAAAAGTGAGGAATCTCTGTCTGTGTGTGTGTCTGCCTGTGTGTGTCTGTTCCTCGAATATCTCTGTGAATCCAGCTCAGATTGACCTGAGACTTTCAACATGGCTGCAGCTTGGTTCAAGGGTGTGCAACGTTGAATTTGTTTGGATTGCAATGGTACGGTTAATGAATTATTTCATAAAATTGTCTTCAATGCAGCTTTCCAGAACAGCTCAATGTTGACAGGTTGTCATAATTCAGGATAAGTTTGAAAGCTGCGTAGAATCTACAGGAGTGATTGCACAAAGGGCTTTTAAAAACAACTAAAGAAAAAAAAAAATCACATAAATATTGACCACAGGTGTCCTCAGTGAGTAACGTTTGTAACAAAGGTGAGTAATAAAAAATACTAAAACAAAAATAAAAAAGTCTCTCTCTCTCTCACTCTCAGAAAGCTGCAGATGTATGCTAGCCTATATTACACTACTAAATACTAAACCTCCCACTTTTCTGTAGCAAGACATACTTCCTAAGGGCACCGCACTAGTCCATCCACATAACTCAAACTGGTTTGATGAAGATAAAGGCATCAAATGAAGCCATCCTTGTAGATGATGGCAGGTGCACTTAAGTTTGACTCATTCTCTGTTTGGGTCTCAGCAAATAAATGGTACAATAAATCTCCCTTTGGTGCACATGCATGTAGTTCTGGTCTTTTATTTTTAGCGGTTGGATGTTTTTGGGATTAAAAGCTACAACCCTCCTTGGATTCACAGAGTTTCAGACATACTTCAAATTCCATTTTCAGGGCAGACTTTTCCAGAAAACACTGTCAACCCTGAAGCAGGTGAACTTGACTCAGCTTGGTAAAGTTATTGTCTGCCACCTACAAAAAACTGCATACGAGCAACACTGGCTTACAGCCACTGAGGAGTTTTGCCGGTTATTTGCAAGTGATCAAACTAATGTGTGGAGTCACAAGGATTTTGGAGGCAGGGCGACACCAAACCACGTTGGGGCACCTGCAAGCTGCCATGCTAATCATAGCTTTTTGGGAATTTAGAGTTCATCCCCATCCCAACAAACAAGTACGCAGGGAAATGAAGCTTCACAATGCAAAAGTGAAGAAAAATTGGGAAATACTGAAAGTGGTTTAGGACACCACAGAGCAAGAGAGGGGCCTGTTTGAGGTTATTCGTGTTTCCCATGTGCACATCTTTTTGTGCAAGGCTGAGGACAAGGAGACCTTCATGACTTGTAGACTTGGTATCTCAGCACCTTTAAGGATTTACTGTTAGAAGTGAATGTAACTAGTCAATTTATTGACATTGTTGGAAAGTTCTGGAATTGCTTTGGGGGACGTGGGGTCCCGTAGACGGACACATAGAAGTGTTTTTACTTCATTGTTTTTTGCAAGACAAGGAGAACAGTGATTTGCTTGACACCCTTTTTGTTCTAGATTTTTCCCAGTATTCCCCATGATATTCAGATCTAAGCCCCAAAACATCTGCTGTTGTTTTTCCAAAACGTTTAGTGAAAACACCAGAAATGTGTTGGGAAGTCACATTGGGAGATATCTGGGTGCATTATCTCCAGCGAATTTAAGACAAATGTATATTTTTTTGCCAATTGCTAACTCCTACTTCTGCTGTGAGATATGGTTTTGCGTCTATCAGTATGTGTACAGTAGCACCTATTAGCATAACATAATGTTAAAACAACTTCATTAATTTACTTTATTAAGGCCCAAACATACTTGAGCGGAGAGAAGGCGGATTGTCCACAGTCATCAGAGCTTTCATAGTGGAGGCGCACTGCCCCAAGTACTGGTAGTTTTTCGGTGAAATTTCCACGATCTTTAACACTTCTCTGTAGGGATGTAACGATTAATCGAAAGGTTGTTAAAAATCGATTCATAGGCATCACGGTTGATATCAATTTTCTGAAAATTGAATCGCAGTACTTTTTTTAAACAGCATATATATTTATCCTTCTCTTGTCCAAATGCTGAGGCTGCTGGCGGAATCTGCTACTACTTTCTTTCTGGCCGCCTTCTACTCTTAAACATGTTCATAAATGATTCCTTACCCCTTTAGCACCGAAAGAATATCTGTAATATTACGTGAATATCTGTAAAAGTCACGTTTTTCTATTAGCTCTGTCTGCTAGCATAGCATCTCTTCTTCACTGCACAGATTAGCTGCATGCCAACCAACCACTGGGTTACCAGTGCCCTCTGCTGGTCCAAAACAAATATCTGACGTAAATACAATGCAGACTGGTTTTTTTTTAAAGTCTAATTGTTAAGGCACAAAATATATTTTCAGTTGCACTTTTAAAAAGAAAAATAACTATTATGCAGTTTTGCATTGTTTGCTATAGAACCAGAATTTAAATTAATAGGCTTCTTCTTCATTTGTATTATTCCTTTATTTATTTCATTCAATATTTATTTTTAGTTAAATTGCATTGTTCTGAATAGTTTATCAAGGGATTCTTTTGACAATGAAAAATAAAAGGAAAACAGTACAGTATTTTCTAGTTTTTTCCCCTAAAAAAATAAAGGAATATTTTTCAATCATTATTTGTCTATAGTCCCATTTTGTAAAATAAATCGTGAGAGAATCGTATCGTGAATCCAGTATCGTGAATCAAATCGTATCGGGAGTTGAGTGAATCATTACATCCCTACTTCTCTGTAGTCCTTGTTCTCTTTCTGGAACGTACTATAAAGGTGTCTGTACTGCCGTAGCTCGTCTGTCAGTCTCTCCTCAAAGCTTATCTCAGTCTCTCCTGCTCTGTTTCACCAGGCAGGTGAAATGCAGGTCAGTGTTACATTTAATGCAGGTCAATGTGTAAAATATATGCTGAGCAGTGTTTTGTGTGATACCAAGAACATGGAGCGGAGTCTGCGTGGTCGTAAAATTTTAGTTTTGCGCTCACTGGCCTCTGCGTACGTTCCGCCCAAGTATGTGGGCCTTAAAGAATGAAGTGGATGAATGAAGTTGTTTTAATATTACGTTTGTTACAACAACAACACAATCTTGTCAATCAATTGGTTTCTTTCCATTGAGCCTCTACATCTATACCAGAGTTCATTTGGAGAACACATTTTAATTTAGTTAGAGTCTCAGTATTTTGACTAAAATTATTTTTAGTTTTAATCAAGATTGGGTTATCTGATTTGTTTTAATTTTAGTCTTATTTTAGTCGACTAAATCATCCCAAAATTTTAGTCGACTAAATCAATAAAAGATTTACTAGACAATTTTTTACCGCTGGTATAAGAAAAAAACTAAACCTACTGTAATTTATGTATGCATATGTAATATATAATACACACATTTAACTTTTTTTCAACACAACAGTGTCTTGATTTCAATACAAAAGCAGCCAATGAGAGCCAAACAGGAAAAAACGTCATATCCCCTGCGCAAAACATGCATCAAAACAAACATGGCGGCCGACACGGACAAGACCATTACAGCTGCGCTCTGTTCTGTTTTAAAAGACCTGGATATATTGTTGAAAGCACAACAAGAAGAGGCTTTAAAACCATAAGTCTGAACCGTACTACGCGCTGTTTTCGTCTGCTGGCACCGTTTAGGGAAAATGAAAGACGCTGGTCGCGCTATTGTCGTCAGATCCGCTCATTGTTTGATTGGTTACTCTGCGCGTTTGTCCCGCCCCAGCTCAGCCACCACAACTCAAACGCTGTGAGCGCTTCTCGACTAATCGTCTGTATGAATAATTTAAGGAGATTAGGATGGTTTTTAGGCTACATCTCTCCCTGATTTTCATCACCGTCTATTTTCTTCTCGTCCTTTATTTGTTGACCTTAATGTCAACCAATTTAGTCATAGTCTTAGTCTCAATCAATGCTTTATTTAGTTTTCCTTTCATTTTCGTCTGCAAAAATATATTTGTGACGAAATTAATGACAAAAATCAACACTGATCTATACTTCTCTTTTTAACACCATTTTTTAAATTAGAGAACAAGTTAGAGTGGGCAAACAGAACCAACAGATTCTCTGACATAGCCTGAGAGATATGTTTTCTGTGCTTGCTCCTCAGAGCCCTAAAATGACCCTGAACCTGTAAGAGAATCAGTGATTTGTATTTCCATCACTTCACTGTGGTTTTTCCACTGTACGCTTCGTGATCATCTTGAAGTTTATCCCTCCACACTTTCTCCTGCTTCTCTTTTACTATATATGTTATTGAGTTTTCACACTGTCATTATCTTTTTGAGTGTGTGTGTACGTGTGTATGCGTCTGTGCATACGTACGCACACGCACGCGCGCACACACACACACACACGTACACACACACACCGAAGGCCTGGTTCTCACAGAGCTGACTGGGCTCTGGTACCCAGCTGCTCACAGAGATGATATTAACAAAGATAGATTACAGGAGAGAAAGGGAGGGAGAGATGCATAGCAGGCACAGAAAGAGAACACGGAGCAGAGAAGGACGAGAGAAAAGAAAGTAGAAACTCAAAGATGGATGCAAACAGAAGACACTCAAGGAAGAGTGAATAAATGAGAGGAAACAAGAGGAACGGAGATGCCAGGAAGAGGAATGGATCGGCACAACCAACTCCTCTCTATATTGTCTGGTTTCTCCCTGTCCAGTAGTTTTGTATCTCCTCAATCTCTGCCGCCCCCCACTCAACCTGCTGTCCTCCTGTGACAGAGAAAACAAACGCTCACATGTCATCCTTTTCTACCATTGCAATGACAGAGAGAGAGAGAGACATAGAGAGAGGGAAAGACGGAGAGCGAGAGAGAGAGGGTCATTAATTACCAGGAAGTGCTGGCGATGCAGCAGTGCACCTGTACACCAGCTTCCCTCCAGCTGACACACACACACGTGCACACACGCACACACACACAGGTACACACATGCTCACTGACGCACACACTCCCGGCGTCCTGAGGGAGGAAAGCCCCGAGGCAGTTCCAACCACACAGTCAAACCAGCAGAGATTACTGGAATACAACTAGACTGTAGAGCAGTGGTTCCCAACCTTTTTTGGTCCTGTGTACCCCCTTTGCATTTTTGTCAAATCATGTGTACCCCCTCTTCATATCATAAGTACCCCCTCCATCATTTCATATGCTGTTGCATTTTCTCTCCTATGCCTAACCAACAAACTCAAAATAAGTTGTTAAACAAACAAACAAAAACCCAATGAAACTGCTTCAATAATAAAATATAACTAACCTAACATTGACTCCTATGGTCAGAAATATGATCAACAAAGTAACATATTAGAAAAACGTTACAGGAATGTTTAGATGTGAGGTAAAGTAAAGTAAAACAATCACTTTGCACAGTTTCAGGTAAAAATAAAAATATAGTGTAACATTTAGTTTTATACATACAACCTTAAACTTAAAGATATCAAATGATGAATCCTTATACAAAGTATAAAGCCAACTCAAAAAGTCCCCCGACGCTGTGTGTGACTGTTATTAGGGGTGGAAATGTTTCGGTACCTCAAGATTCGATTGGATAATGATTATAGGGACTGTGATTGAATTATGATTCAATCACTGATGCAGCGTAATATACAATATAATAATCAAACACCGAACAAAAAAGGCTGTTCCAAATGATATATTAAATACAGTTTATTATATATGATATACTAAACCAGCAGCTCAACCACAGTACTTTAAAAATATTCATAAAAAATTATTCTACCATGTTTGTGCAATTAACATTTAAATAATTGGAAATTTTTATTGGAATAATATTATTGGAAAAACATGCGTCAATTATAGATTGTCGATGCAAGTTTTTTTTTTCCTCCCATCCATGGTTGTTATATGATGCTATATGAAAGGTCCACTTTGTATGTTGGCACAAAAGCTTCACCATTAGAGATTAGCATTAGGCAGCATTACCTGAATATGTGGAAAACCTAGTTTTTCAAGTGGGTCAATAAAATCATCCAATGAAAGATGTGTAAAAGATAGTTTGCTTTTCTGAGTTCAAAAATAATGTTTTTCGTCCATAGCGTCAGAGAAGGCTGGTCTGCATTACTGCATAGAGATCAGAACACATTACTCCAGTTTCAAAGTCTTTACACTGGCTCCCAGTCAGCCTCAGAATAGACTTTAAAGTTCTGCTGCTGGTGTATAAATCTGTGAATGGGTTTGGTCCAGAATACATCAGTGACATGTTAGTCAGGTATGAACCCAGCAGGTCTCTCAGATCTATGGACACAGGTCAGATAGTGGAGCCCAGAGCCCACAGTAAACATGGTGATGCTGTGTTTAGTTGTTATGCTGCAAAGAAGTTAAAGGCACTTTTTTTTCTCTACTGCATATGATTGAGAGGGAGATTTTTGGTCATTTTGTTGATTTAATGTGCTTGTTGATGATTTTAAATGTTCTTGTTGATTTTAAGCTGTTGAATGTTTGATCATGTAAAGCACATTGAGTTGCCTTGTGTATAAAATGCGCTATACAAATAAATTTCCTTTGCCTTGCCTTGCATTTGAAAGTATGCAGGCTGTATTCAAGTGTGAAGCAAAAGTATTTTCCTTCTATATCCATGGAGGCAAGCTCCCCAAAACTTTGTTGATTTTATCTCTGTGTAGCAACGTTAGCGTATTTCTTTGGAGATCTTAGTTGATGTGCGGGCATTATCTCAATATAGTCCATACATTTGAAATATCCACTTGTACGGCCACCATCTCACCTTGAAGTGCAGTAATGCTTATCCACCAAAATCTGTGTATTGCCTATTATCTGACCCACAAAGACCTCTACGAGGGTGGGGATCCTTTATTTGATTGCTTCTATAAAAGTTAGCCTAACTTGCTCAGTGTGATTCTCGTTGTAAGTGAGTCAAAGGGGTTGTTTACCATTAATCTTTATTGAGCGTGACGCCATCACATGATGTACAAAGCTTTCAGGTACTGGCAAAATTCTTATGACATAGAATATATTTAAAAATAATTGCAAAAGATATAGCAAAACATCTACAACCCCTGCAGAGGTCAGGTGACTCCTCCTATCCGCTCCCTTTTAATGTCTAGATTTCCCAGCTGGTGCCAGTTTGATGTGGTGGTGAAAAAAAGCACATCTTCCCCTAAATGCGATATAAATGCATTGTCCATCACGTATTTGGCAGGAACGCCAAATACGTGATGGACAGAAATGCTTTTTTTCCCTTTCCAAATCAGTGTTTTGAAAAAGAAAATCAACATTATCAACAAGCGTCTTCAGTGGGCTGGAGCTCATTTTGTTTGTGTGATTGATTCTCAAACGCCATCTGCTGTATATGATAGAAAGAAAAAAAGGGCCTATTACACAAAGTAAAATTGTATAAATGTGTTTTTTGTTCTTCAGATCGGTGCCTCGGACTGACAGCTGAGAGGGAGTGTTGGTGAATTCATCAGCTCATCAGTTCTGTTAAAAGGCCTGAAAAGTGCTGCTTGATCTGAAAGAGTTTCATTATTCTGTTGCTGGAAGTCAAATATTTCAGTGTCTGTCATCTTAAACAACAAACAGGACTAGCACAATGACTTCATCAGGCCACAGTACTACTAATGCTTTAAAACTCTAATTAATAGCTACTTTTCCAAATCAACATTTTTTATAATAACACTATATTAAGTGGTTGACTTGACTAGCACCATGGCAGTGCTGTTAAAACTGGTGTATGCGAATGGATGAAGACTGCTGACCACACAATACTTTTAAACACTACACTACCTACTAGTGAGGTCAATTTACTAGTATTGGAGTGTACCATAAATTTAAAGAGTCAATTTAGTTAGAATTCACCCATTGATGCTGCAACCACACCCATCACAAAGTAGAAACTAGTGTTGTACTCAAGACTACACTATCCAAGATCAAGACTTATCCGAAGCCAAAAAAGACCAAGACTTTTGGAGTCGAGAGCACGCCGAGACCAAAACCAAGACAAGCTGAGACTGAGTCAATTTAAAAAAACACAGCAGTCTCTCTTTAATTTCAGTCATCTTTAAATACATACATGGTGCACAAATCTCAAATCTCGACAAATGTGTTCAACTAAATTCTTGCAAAAAAAAAAAAAAAACCTTGTATGTAATTCAAAGTCCCTGATAAGTTGATTTAGTTTAAGTATTGTAAAATAAGATGTTTATTTGTCAAGTGAATGAACAAGTGTTCAGAGGTTTTTCTGACTAGAAATAAGATGAACTGATGTCAAGAGATTTTTGCAGGTTTCTGACACATGGCACTAGAAAAGTTTCCAAAAACCATAGTCAGATGATAACATTACCGTAATTAATTAGAAACAGTAGCAAGTGCTTCCAACTATTGTCAAATTAATGAGGTTAAAGAAAAGTAGTTGTGATCATCTCAGTCCCGCCAGTACGGGGCCGAGAGAAGACAGAGTAACAATGATCTCGAGTTCGAGACAAGACCAAGTCCTTCAAAATGTGGTTTTGGGGTCAAGAACGGTCTCAAGTACTACAATACTACTGGATACTGTGTTTAATGAGCTACGTATAGATATTAATCATTACCAAATCTACTGTTACATTTAAAGCAATGTGTTCTCCTCAACTTTTACATCTGCTAAAATGTGCAAACATCTGTAAAACAGTTTTATCGGTTTTCTCGAAAGGTACATATCACTGTACTCAGCATGTCTTTTGGTACTTGAACGAGTACTGCTGTTTCAATCTCTCAACATCTTTCTAGTTCATGAATGTTTGACAATAAACTACAGTGGTTACTTAAATAGTTATTTAAGGGAACACTGTAACTTTAATGTTTACTACAAAGCTAAAGTATAGAAGTGTGTAGAGTAATTATTTGAGACCATTTAAAAAGGTCACGTTGATAAATGTGTATAAGTGGGGGGATAAATTAGCTTTTAAAAGTAATACACAGGCAAGCACGCACACACACAGTAAAAAGAAAAAAGGATCCACTGATACAAAGTTGTGCAACTTCAAACTTCTATAAACTCACATTATGTAACAAATGCACAGACTTCACAGAAAGCTGTTCAAAGAATTTCTCCTTAATTATCGTTCAACGCTTGGCTTGACAAATAAATAGCAATCACTTAAGAACACTTAATCAGACAGCACGTTACACCTCACAATATCTGGCAGCATCCTAAGTGCAATTAGAATGGGGAGGGTAGGAATGTGATTAGGTGAGCAGGGATAAGTTGATAAACGATAAGGTTAAGTGTAAAAAAATCAAGTTTGTGGGGGATGTATGTGAATATAGGACAGAAATGTAAAAAACAAGATTATTAACAATTGATGGTACTGACCAGGGATGAGCAGATGAAGGAACCTAGTCATGCATGTTGTAGATCTCCCTTCAACACACCTTACTGTAAGAGGTCTTGTCGTCAGACCTTACACCAATGTGTCACAATTATCACATTAGAGCATGTTGCAGCAGTGAGGCATCTACATCATTCATTTTTAAGTGTCCCTGGTTTCCCTACACTTTATAGTTTTTTCTGATTGCTTACACACTATGGGTGCTATTCTCCCCCTGTACTTAAGTCATTCACTCTGCGCCTTCATCCCAGTTATGCACTGTGGGTGGAGCGGCCCTGAAATGTGGGCGTTCCCATTCAAATCTGGCCTTGCGCGTATTCTCCCGTCTGCTTAAGTTATTTTCCTCTTAGCGCCCTGATAAGGTGAAACATTATATGGCACTCGAAATTTGGACTTATTACAATTTAAGCCACACACACTCATAATATTACAGAAGAGACTCCCAGAAAGAATCTATCTAAAGTGACACTGTCACGGGGGGTGGGGGGAGTCACACAAGCACGCCAAAGGATTGATGATCAGCATTTCTAATATGTTCACATTTACCAGTTCTAGATGGGACAAAATGTGTTACATTTAATTAATTTTACTCGTGTCGTCCACTCCTTTTTCAGGGAGGGGTGAGAGCAGCGTCGCGGAGCTGATCAGCTGTATCGAATGTGCGCGCCTCAGCTGCTGCAGCTCGTTACAATGAAACTCTGACAGACGTCAGACTGATGCTCAACTATTTTAACACTGTGTATAACATAAAAACCACAGTTTGATCCACTACAAGAGTAAATAACAAGAGAAACATTGATGACAGATGATGATGATGATGACGATGATGATGATGATGATGATGATGATGATGATGATGATGATGATGCGCGCTGATCATTTCTGAATGCAGGAATGTAAGAAGTTAATAAAATCAGGCTGTCCACACAAACAACATGAATCTGGCATTAATATGAGTGGAAAGAGAGATTTTAACTGTGGCTCGGATAGAAAAATGTGTCCGATCCTCACACTGCAGTAATCTGATCAAATCAACCTGTTAAATTGTTTATCAACGTTTCAAATTAAAAGTGCGCTTTATAATTTTCACGGATTTCAAGTGTTAGGAAAACTCCATGTTCCGTGATTTCGAGACAGCCCCAAAAATAATGACATAATTTTCTTCAGACCGCCTTCATTCAAAGACTACGCGAGGTGGGCGTCAGCAGCCTAGACCGGAGATTACGTGCAGGAGAGAGGCGCGTAACTGCAGGCATGTAAAAAAGCACTTAAGTCCAGATGGAAGAATAGAGCCCTATGAGAATATGCTGAAACCAAATTGACCAAACCCTAAATCATTGTGACTAGGGATGTATTTTTCATTGTCAAAAGAATCCCTTGATAAACTATTCAAAACAATGCAATTTAACTGAAAAATAAATATTTAATGAAATAAATAAAGGAATAATACGAATGAAGAAGAAGCCTATTAACTCACTCAGTGCCATTGATGAGATAACTCGTCAGTTTCAAATCCAAACGCTCAGTGCCATTGACGAGATAACTCGTCATTTGCGTTTTTTTCACGGGTATTACTAGAAAACACCCTGGCGGAGGTCCTCATCAATATCTAAGCTGTGGGGTGATGTAGTGACCAACTGTGCCCTGAAGATGGCAGCAGTACACCTTTAGTTGACAGAATAGCTAAATGGTAAATGGTAAATGGACTTGATTTTATATAGCGCTTTATCCCCACACTGAAGCAGTCTCAAAGCGCTTTACATATCAGCTCATTCACCCAATCACTCTCACATTCACACACCAGTGGGACAGGACTGCCATGCAAGGCGCTAGTCGACCACTGGGAGCAACTTAGGGTTCAGTGTCTTGCCCAAGGACACTTCGACACATAGTCAGGTACTGGGATCGAACCCCCAACCTCTCGATCAGAAGACGACCCACTACCACCTGAGCCACGGTCGCCCACGCTACTGATGCTACCTAGCAACACAGCTCCACATACTAACACAGAACATGTGTGGACCTGAGTGGATTATTGATAATGTTGTGATCGTGAGATAAACCATCAACTAACAGGGCTAAACAGGTCATCCCTGCGTGTCGGGATTTTCTCAGCTTTTTGCTCTGAAACTGAAGATTTGTGTAAAACTTGCTCTATTCAAAGGCTGATTACAAAAGAACGAAACAAGCCAGAAACAAATGTTTTTTTGATGAAAGTAGAGGCTTCAATCTTCCAGAATCTTGTGTCAGATTTCAGATAGTATTCTGTGAGTCTTTAAATCAGTCAAAATGCTCAAAAACGGCTGGCACTGAGGGGGGTAGAAAATCTGAAAATGGCTGCACTGAATGAGTTAATTCAAATTCTGGTTTCTATAGTAAACAATGCAAACTGCACAATAGTTCTTTTTTTTTTAAAAGTACAACAAAATTGCTTTATCACTGAGGAGGGCTGCAAAGGCAGAGGTAGACACAGAGAATGACAAAGATGAGGAACACCAGGGAATTTAAGGAGACCTATTTCAGAATAAATTAGGGCAACTTTGGTTGACCATGTAAACCATGCCATCAATCATGTTGGTGGTTCTACTGCCATTTAATTTATGATTGTTGAAAAACAAAAATATAAAACTTATGATTTTCCCGTTCTACCCTCCAGAGAATTTTAATCTGAAATTTGTAAAAAGAAAATTATTATTTTAGTGAGAGTAAAGCCTATAGTGTTTTGTTTTAAAAGTGAATAAGTATCTTGCCACTGATGTTGGTGTGTTGAAATGATGAAAGTGTGTATCAGTTTAACACAAAATTACATTTTGACAATGCAGAAATAAAATAAAACAATGACAATGACAATTGTCACTCCGATAACATGACCTTGGCTATAGCTGAACAGCCTGAAAAAACTGGCGCCAAGACGAAAAGAAAATGGTTAAGAAACCGCATGGAGGGCCCTCCAGAACCCTGATCCGGGTTTGGAAGAGGTCAAGGGAGATGATACGCAAGGGTCTACGAAACCTCAAAGACGGTCTATCTGCCGAGATAAAGTTGTTGGAAAAGACGCTGGAAAAATCACTGGAAAACCTTCAAAGTGAAGCAAAGGTATTGAAACAACAGAATGAGAGGGATGCTGAAGAGATAAAACTGTTGAAACGCAAGGGTTGAAGAGCTGGAACAAAAGGAAAGAGAGAAAGATGTCATCCATCACAGGCCTAAAGATAATACCCAGGAGTTACGCGAGTGACGAAGAAACAAAATCGATTGAACAACAGGTCATTGACTACTTGGAGTCGAAGGACATTGTCCTGAACCCTGAAAACATAAATTCCTGCCATCTAATGCCAAAGAGAAATGATAACAGAGCTGTAAAAATCACCCTTCATGAATGTGAAATTTAAAAGAGAACTACTGAAGCAAGGAAAAAAACTGAAGGTATTTATTAATGAAAACTTGACAAAACGAAACGCAAGCATTGCATGGAAGGCAAGACAAACAAAAAAAAGGAGGAAAGATTCTAAAGACGTGGACGAGAAACTGCAGATTTATATCACACCACTGGGAGAAGAGAACGGAAAACCAATATTCATCAAAACGATGGAAGACTTGGGAAAATACAAAGGATCCACCTAAACAACAACATCACTGAAGGTAATCACGGACATGGACCCAAATCTATATAAACACTGGAAACAAGACTCAGACTGTGATTATTACTGACACGGAATTCAATGTGGAAACCAAGAGTAAAAAGGTCTGTCACTTATTCATTTCAATTGCTAGGTGGTGGGGTGATTAATGATTACATTACTACCTTGCTTATGAACTAAGACATAGTAATGTGTTTATACAAGAAAGGGTTAATCTAAAGGTGGAAAATACAACACTGCCAATAGAACTAACAACAGCTGGATTAACCTTGATGTAGAGACAAACAAGCTGCAAACTTGTGTGTCCAAAGAGACATTCCCGAGTGGTGACGTCATGGATAGAAAGGGAAAACCTTTCGAACAACTTCGAAAAAGAAGATGAACTTTTCTTGAAATGGAGGAACGCAAACAACGTCTAGCAGGGAACAAGGCCGACACGAACAACGATAGAGAGGAGGAATAAAAAAAAAAAAAAAGACAACTGGACTACAGATGAGAAATAAATCCTACACAAAAAGGACTGTTCAGAACAACCTAAGATGTTTGACCAGAGAGACAAGCTTTGATGTAAATGTTCGGTGTACAAAACAGGGGACGGGGCCTAGATAAGCAAACTGCTTCTCTCGTCTCCTTTTCGACATGTACAAAAAAAAAAAAAAAATGTAAAAGAAGTGAACGTAACCATGTCGGAAATAAACTGAATAAATAAATAAAATAATAAACTTTCACATTTGAGGCAATCCGGTATCAAAACCCATTACCTGGAAATCGGTATCGGTACTAAAACTTTACCAATTTTCAATACTTGTGTGTGTGTGTTTATATGGAATAAATGTTAGTTTTATTTTAAGAAAAATTTCAAAATATTTAAATTTAACAATCTATATTCTCAATATATACAGTATAAACTGAAACAGTGTGATATTTAACAATTTGAAGTATTAGAAACTAAAAAGGAAAGTGAAGGAAACTTCTTGCTGTGAACTACTTTTGCTGTTTTATCTTTGTTCCTTGTGAAGTTACAGGTTTAAAACATGCACATACGTAGAAACACACATACACAGCGATACCAAAGTGTGCTCGTCATCCAGTTATCACCTCAAAGATGGCAGGTTAGTTGCAGGCTGAAAGATTGAGCGAGAAAGAAACAGTCTGGATGTAAAGTTCTGATGGAAAGCAACTTAAAAAAAGTTTTAACCCTCAACAACCACACGCAAGCACGCCCGCACGCGCACTCACACACACACACACACAGTTCTACAGCTCCACAAGGTCTCAGATTAATTTCAAACCAGCTATTGCTAATGAACAATGCCTACTCATACCAGCGCCCACGTTTAAAGAAGACACTTTTTTAATCACCAATTCCTCAGAGTCAGCTGAAAAATGTAAGGCCTACACACACTTCTCAAAATAAACTGCACACTGTTACGAACCTAATAACAGCCCTTATGCAATGTTGGTAATTGTTGGCGCCTCAGTGCAGAGATCAGGGGTCATGTCCCACTGGTAGCTTGCAAATTCTCTATTTAAACACTTTCCTATCCAGTATCAGATCCTGAACTGCTGAATAGCCACAAGCCAATAATTATCCGAAATATAGAATAAAAATATAATTGATTTTCCTTTCTTGTTTTTTTTTTGGCAGCGTACTTTTGCTCTGATGGGGTTGATATTGACAAAGGGTGTGAAAACAACGGTAAACTACATCACGGTACACTTCATCATTTCATTTGGTAGAAATCTATAAAGTCCGGTCAATGATGAGGGAATATATTGGGGTCATTAAATCGCCCCCGCCTGTTATAAGTGTGAGCTCATCCTTTTCTCAGACTGTTTTATGGTATTCGTTGCTCTTGTCCCAAAAGAGCCAAGAGGATGATGCCAGGGGATTTTGGACTCAATCCCAGTATGTTAAATCTATCTGCTATTCCAAACAATTTCCATCAGGAGCCATTCAGACTGTGTAGCAGGATAATTTGACAGCAGCCCCGTAGGGAAAATGGCCAATGAAGCTGTAATGATTGATTTATTTCCTATTTTGTCCTCCACGGCTTGCTGTAAACTGTGCACAAAGGCCACAGCTGGATGTAAGAGGTGGTTGTAAATAACGGAATTAGTAAGTGGATGGATGGTGGGATGGTGGGATGAATTGATTCACGTCATATTTAAATTTCACAATCATGAAACCTATTTAAAACTGCTGGGGACAATAACTCACATTTTTTTCTAACACCAATAAAGACGTAGGCCTCGTAGATCAAAACATCAAAGGTAATTCTTCTGAAAACAGGAACATTACTCCAAACTTGAACTTGACTTGAACTTCGGAAAAGTTTTGCACTTTGTATTGTGGGATTTGGAGTCCCGTAGAAGAATGACAAGATGGCGCAGAAGTGTAAAAGTTTCTTTAAGAAGTGTTTTTTACTTCATTCTTGTGTTTTTTTCGCCAGAGAATACAGTAATTCGCTTGACACCATTTTTGTTCTGTTTTTTTTAAAAATCGCGTTCAAAGTGATATGGTGTCACTGGCCGTGTTAGAGTGATTGAGTGGAAAGCCAAAATATCAATTTCCACCATCCACTTCCAATCCATGAAAACACCAGGAATGCCACTTTGGCAGTGTTTTTTGGAGTCACATTGGCATCAGTAGTGGACAAGAAGAACATTTGGATGAAATACAGGTACAGTTTCAAAAATGTTAGCTATCGTTCCCAGCAGCTTTGATACAGATTTTTTAATGTAAAAAGATGAAATCAACACATCAAATAATGAATAAATAAGTGAATAAATTTGAAGCAAAGACAGTAATTGTAATTAAAGTGTAATCAGAAAATAGTTGATAATGATAATGGAAATGCTAAGATCATGGCAGCAGGTTAAATCATTACACGTATTTCATTGCTGAAATATTTCAAGATGATTTACATGATTTTGATGCCAACATCACAAACTAATAAACTGGAAAAAAAAATAAACAATGACTGAAGGGGAAGTAATTAAATTCAATGGACCAACGGACCAATAATCTTTAAGCAAACTAGTGATTTTATTGTCTTTTCCTTGTATTTCGCTGAGTCAAATTTCTATCTCTTAAGTGGGAGAGGGTCAGTATGTAAACTATACACTATAAAATATGTTTACTCACAGTTATATTGAACACACAAGTAGCATATTGACCTTTCCAAACCTGATCCAACCAAATCCACCTGTGTTTGACATGAGACAGAGAGAGTTTGTTCCATTCCACACTGCTACAATGGCTTGGATGTCAAAGTACATTTCACATCAACTATGCTGTATGTAAATGTATTTGACTATGCAAACGTAAAATGTATCATTATGAAAAAAAAAACAACCCTCACACATCCAATGCTTTGTGGAGTTTCTCCATTGGACACCATGAAATCTAGATATAAATGTAATCAATAGCTAAAGTGAATCACCTAATTATGCAACATGAGTCTAGCCTTATCTTCTGTACTTGCTTATTAGCCACATGAATTGCAATAGCTGATCTTGCATTAGGGCTGGGCGATATGGCCTTTTTTTTGATTATCTTCGATATTTTCAAGCTATATCACGATATACAATATCTACATGTATTTCCATATTTTGCCCTTTGCCTTGAGATGATGCTTTGATGCATACAATCGAACCAGAATGGCAATAGTCAATATACATTGATGTGTTCTCTGTGACGTAATTGGTGTTTTCCCCTAACTATTATAGCATAGTTTAACCTTAAAATAAGGGTCAGTAAAGTCCACATGCCATATGTCACACAGGGACCTTTATTAACAGAGGTGTAGAGAACATATCAAAATTTAGAAAACAAACAAATTAAGCTGACCAAGTGCTGAACAGTTTTTTTTTATTATTATTCTAATTAAATAATCAATTATTTGTTATTATTACTGACAATTGTGAATTTATCAGATGAGGACTGTCCCTTTAAGGGCCCCATGGTAACATAAGGTCAGAGTTTGAGTCATCCTGTCTACTTCCTGGGTTGTACTGAGCGCATGGAGTTTTTGCTTACTTTTCTGTTACCGCCCGTCTGACACACCATAAAAGCAGTGTTTGAGCTTCCCCTGCTTACAATAAACATAAAGAGGGATGGTAACGAGTTGTTTTGAGTCCCGTTTTACAATGTTATCGACCCGCGGAGACCTCGGATCTCTACAGCGCACACACACACACACACTCCAGTACGCACGCACTCATTCACTCGCACACAGTGACATTCTGAAGCCAAACCATTTCCAAATTATGCAACCATTATTCTTTTTTTTTATACTAACTAACTCTCCGTCAACTTGTCTCTAATGTTGTGGTTGCTGAGATGAGTGAGTGGAGGAGGGGGGTGTTTGGTCAGCGCGTGTGTTGGTGAGTTTCACTCAGGGACAGAGCGGTTGGGAGTACGGATTACAAGTAACGGTGTTACTAATCTGGATACAAAAAAATTTACTATAATCCAATACAAGTATATTAAAAAACATGTAATCAGATTACAGGTATTTTTTAAAAAAAAAACAGGGATTACTTATATGGATTACATTTAAAACAAGCAGAATATACATTCGTCGAGCAGACTTCACATTCACCATAACAAATGTACACGTGAAACCAACGCTGCCTGCCCTGTGTGTGTGTGTGTGTGTGTGGTGTGTGTTGTGTGTATCAGCATGAACCTGGAGCTTTTACTGCATGGAAACTCCAACGTCCTTTTTCATGTAAATCCAAAAAATCACAGTACAATGTGAATGATGACTGCCTGCTGTAAAAATGTTGCCGTGTCATCCAGGGATCTGACATCCGACTGAAGAAACCTCTACAGGTAAAATTTGACAAACACACAGAATACAGTGAGTGAATTAAGTGAAGCTGTGTTAGCTTGCTACCTGTCAGTACTTCCACTTATTACTAAAAACAGTACGATGTCACTAGTATCAGGGTATTGGACTGTAGGTACTGAAGTTAGTCCTCAAAAAAACTTAATCACCCAGTTTATATAGTACCATCTGTGGCAGACTTGTAAAGAAACTGGACCGATTCCTAAATACAAGGGCTCACCGTTATTATCTGGTCACTATCGACCAAATAAAACTCTATATTTCACCTACCGCTAGACGGTGAATTACGAGGATGAATCCTAACTTCTGAGCTCCGACACAAACCCTCATCACTAACCCACCTCTGCCCCTCCGTCCCCTGCACCCTCATGTGGTCTTCACTGACTGCCAAAACTGTAGGAATTAGGAACATTTACAACAAACAGCAGATCTGTTTACAATATACACTTATTATTATGATACAGCTAACGTAGATCATAGTGTGCACTAACATAACAGCTGGATATGTGTTTTGTTGTGTCTTATATTTTGCTTATAGTCTAATATTTTATTTGCACTGTGTTGTAAGTTAGCAGGTCAGGAAAGATGGATTGATGATGATGGATGGATGGGTGGATGTTTGTAAATTATAAACATCCAGACTTTAAAAAGCTCTTCTCAGGGAGGTTTAAAGAAAATAAAAAATAAATCATGTTTTAGTGAAATATTAATATTTCTGCCAGAAAGCTACAGGATGCGAATAACTGCATTTGTTAGTCTTGGAAATTTCAGCAAATTGTGTTTTGGCACACATTGAATTAAAAGTCACAACCTGTACATTACATGACACATAAAAGACAGGCTACACCAGTGTAGGGGAATGACTTGTAGATAACTTTGGAGCATCTACTTCAGTGGAAGCCTTTTTTTATAATAGAAATGACATATGTTTAGTACTACAGTATGTTGTGTATGCAACCTTTATAACTATAACTACAGAACTTGTTCAAACCTGACCCTTTTACGTCGTGCTTTCTTGTTTTACATATATTACAAAACCGTAACAAGAACATTTATTATATACCATACATAATAATTATTGTATGGGTCCTGTAGGGGTGGGACCTTCTGGGTACCCCTCACGATACGATACGATACACAATACAAAGCTCACGATAACGATTATCTCACGATATGACGATACTGCGATTATCAATATATTGGTCAGAAATCAACCTACGATAATCTATGACATAACAAGAAAAAAAAAAGATTAAGTGAAAAATTAAATTTTTAGTTTATATCTCTTTTATATCTATGAACAGCAACACTATTTTAGTGCAACATTTCTGTAAATAAGTGTCAACATACCAATGTAAAGGAATAAGTATCTCCAATAGTGCTGTCTGTAAACAATAAATAAGGTCTTTCTTACCAGTGACACCATTATAGTGCAATATTCCAGTAAACAATATTATGGTTCCTTCAACAAACAGTGACAGAATTTCTGTGAAGACCTACCTGCACATTTTAGTGAAAAAGCAGAAAAGGTTTTGAAAAAAAAAAATAAAAATCGATACTTATCGGGAACATATCGATAATCGATAGTGCGAAAAAATTATTGTGATATATCGCCGTATCGAGATATCGTCACACTCCTAATGGTCTGTGCTCTAGGTCAATGATTCAACTGAATTGTTCATAATTAATGAGTAAATTGATTGATAACCTTTCAACACCTTGTTTATGTAAACTACTGTGGGTTTTACCAGTCCGTGTTAAACTAAAACACATCCTTTAATACAGTGTGACTGTAAAGGTGACTTTATGTTTGTCTGAAATAATACAGTGAGCAGGTTACATGTGTTCTATCCTCTTGTGTCTTTAATTGCATGTTTGGTATTGAAGTAATCCAAAAGTAATCCAAAAGTAATCACTTACATAACTTTAACATAATGATACTTAGAGTAAGTTACTGATTCCATTTTTTAACAGGCAAACTTGTAATTGTACTGGATTACTTTTTAAAAGTAACCCTCCCAACCCTGGGGGGATGTTTGTATCGGCCAATGAGTGGTAAAAAACTGGCATATCGAATATCGTGCATCGTTCATAATAATAATTTATGAAGTCACTGCTTCATCCCTGCCACTGGTACAACTGGGCATATTGATTGGAAGAAATGTGTTATTTTACATCTTTGTAAATATGACAATATTTATAGACTTCAAGTTCTATAAACTAAAGGCTTCAATAAATCCAAATCATTTTATTTTATTTTGGCAATCGGATCCAATCCACAAGAGTGGTTTATAAGCTTTTACCTGCTCTGACACTCAAACATCCTAACAAACCAAAAAAAGAGCTGAAATCAGAAAATGAACTTTCTTTGAATATGTATTTGAAGAGATGACTTTCTTTGATGAGCTTTAAATCCAAATCAAAGGAGAAACTAAATTCCTTACATCAGACCCAACATGTCCAACCGCCTGTGGTGGAATGGAAGGTGGTCATCAAAATACAAGCATTAAATCAGGCCTTTCTTTGATTAACATTCCAGAAACAGATTCAAACTCCAACATCTGCTTTAATTATCAGCGTGCATCTCCTCGTGGATGAAAACCGTCCACGAGAAATGAGCATTAAGATTAAGCAGAGATTCTAAACCCTGCTATCACTAAAGTGCTCACAACACCTGCTGCTATCGGCGGCAATAGCTTTTTTCTTTCAAAACAATAATTCTGATAATTATAATTATTAATGATTTCTTATACAAAGTTGGAAGGAGGTGACAAAGTAAGTCATCTCTGCAAAAACATTAAAAACATGTAACAGCTGTTGTTTATGATTGTCATGAAGATGATTGACACATAGCTAACAGAGCTTGTTAGATGTTTGTTCTGTGAACTCTCAGGCCCAGGCTTATTCATTTATGCAGGATTTAAAGACAATAAAAGAGTTGAAATGTGTTTATAATATTCATAATTTACAATTTCACTATATATAAATATATATATAAAAAAACAAAACACTAGAGATAAACTGAAGTCATAAATACACATATTTGGGATTGGACAAAATATGGACCATATTGCCACACTATTGTCTCACTTTTGCGGCTAAAACAGCTTTGATTTGAAAGGTTTCCCAGTAACAATGTGAATGAATTTTATATTTATTCTCAAGGATTTGAGGTTAATTACAACAAAAACAAAAGCATGAGTCACTAACTGGGAGTATGAGGCATGACTAGAAATGTAAGGCAAAGGTATCAAAGACAATCAACCAGCAAACACACTGTGAGCAAGCACTCCTTGATTAGTGCACGGAAGATAATCAGGAGAATGGGAATCACCTCTAACAGCACAGAGGGAGAGGAGAGATAAACACCCTAAACACACACAGGTAGGACAAGGGGTGCCACACACTAGAAGGAAGCCTGGGAACACAGACTGAACATACAATACAAGAACTATCAGCAGGTGAACATTAATATAAAAATAAACCAAACAGTTCCAGGATCCACAATTTTAGAAGATGTTCTGTTGGGAGAGGTTTGGACTTTGCAGGTCAGTCACATTTTTAGATACTTTTCTGTGTTTATATGATAATAAATGTTAATTTGTTAATTACTCAAAATGTTCTAAGTTAGCAATGTGTAGTGTTATTTCTTAATAATGCACCATTTTAAACCCAGCTTTACAAACTCCAATTACTTTCCTTTCCTCTCTGGAAAAATTGGTGTGATGGGGTCCATATAGGGCAAATACATTTAAAACAAATGAGAAAAGAGGATAGAGTAAAAATAAATACGTTTTAAATGGCTACTGCCTGCACTACAACAACAGAGTGACACCTCGCCCTCGGATGTTGTAAATGGATAATAATTGCTGGAGCAGGTTATTATTCTACGTTCTGCTAATAAAGTACCGTACAATTTTTATTTATTTATTTATTTATTCAGTTTATTTCCGACATGTTGCATTCACAGAAGTTATGTTATTCCTTTTTTTTTTTTTTTTTTTTTTGTTGTTTTGTCCATGCCGAAAAAGGAGACGAGAGAAGCAGTTTGCTTATCCAAGTCCCGTCCCCTGTTTTGAACACAGAAAATTTACATCAAGCTTGTCTCTCTGGTTGTTCTGAACACAATTTCATTTCTTTTTCTTTTTTTTTTTGTCCTTTTTTATGTAGGATGTATTCTCTGTAGTCAGTGTTGTCTTTTTTCATTCCTCCTCCTCTCCATCGTTGTTCAAAAGAAAAGTTCATCTTCTTTACCACTTGGGAATGTCTCTTTTGGACACGGTGGTTCGTCTTGTTGTGATCTTCTGTTCGTGAAGATTGAGTCGATTGTGTTCATTGACCAGTTGATAAGTTCCATCTCGTTGATGTGTTGATCTCGTATACGTGTAAGGTGTATCACAGTCTAAGCCTTTAGACCAATCGTGCACTCTTTTTCTTTCTTGTTGCTTTAGCAGATACTGTGTGTTCCTGATAGGTTTGTGAGTAAGCATGGAGCTATGGAAGATTCCATTACATTTTGGAGGGTTCAATAAACTGATTCTTGATCGGTTACAAAAATAGAAAAATCCCTATTTCTCATCATTGGCTAAATTTCAAAAACCTCACTTCCCGGTTTGTAACTGACTGGAAATTGATTGAGTAATGTCGTGTTGGTTTCTCATTTACCCCAATGACATTTATCCGGATCAGATATGAATTGCACATTTCATCCTGTTTTTTCATAACAAAAAAAAAAAAAAATTAAAAAATGGCCTCCTGTATTATTATTATTATAGGATACAATTCCTTAAAAGTCTTTAAAGTGTGAATGATCATGGTTCCATGATCAGGATCACTGATCCAGATAGCTGACAAAAAGGATATTTGGCAGAGGTTTTTGCACTCTCTGCATGTTCTTGTAATTTTCTAATTTATTATTAAGACACCTGAACACACTTGTGGGATTTTGGTGTACAATTCATTTTAACGTTTTCTTTATTGAATAGTCATTTTTAAAAGTACAAAAATAAAGTTATTAGTCTTGTTGGGGGGAAAAAAATCCATAACGATGCACTTGGTTTGTCAGAACAGAGAGGAGTTTCCTTCTCTCTACATCTAAATTAATTTAAGTATGAATTAATAGATTCACCCGCCAGCATGAAACTCTCTGTGCTATATAGATGCGTACATTCTCCAGTATTAAGACAAACCCACTGAAGTCTAATAAAAAAAATGAAAGTATGTGTCGACTGACCTGATGACAGTGTAGGTTGGATTCTCTGCCGTATGAGTATGAAGCCCTGTCCGATTTACCTGCAACGTAAACAACAGGAGGGTTAGCAGGACGACTCTCACTAAAACAAAGAAACTCACAAAAACATTTTCTGTATAACATTTAAGACAATTTCATTTTCTTTTAGGTTACTTTTTGATGACACACACACGCACGCACGCACCACACACACGCACACACACACACACACACACACACAACACACACACACACACACACACACAAAAGTGAACTGCAATCTGTTAAATATAGACGATTACTATAGCATTAAATAGAATCATCAAAATGTATTTATGTTTTCTTTAAACAATAAAAACTCAAATATAATTTGCTTACATCAGACAAAAAAAACCAATCAGAACTCAAGTGCATGTGGTCGTACGCACTTGATTGATCACATCAAATCTGTGTGTATTTACAAACATTAATACAATCCCATATCAGGTTGATTAATGGTATATACATTTATTAAATATGCATAAAATCTTGTGCTTTATATTTCAGTTGACTAAAATTGTAATGTCTTTAATATATAACTAAAACAGTCCAGTTAACATTTTAACTCAAACTCATTTTAGTCAAAGGACTATGACAAAAGCTAGATGAAAATTTGCTGTCACACTGCTACGGAAGAAGAGAAAGAGAATCGCCTAAATTCCTCATGGTCTTTAAGGCGTAGATCAGGAGAATAAAATATATAAATAAAACACTGACAGATTCATTTTTGAAACATACGAAGGTAAAGACAAAAAGTGTTGTATGTGATATGATTTGGTATCAAAACTGAGCTACAGAACTACAGCTAATTTTAGTACTGAAGAAATGATGTACATGTGGCACAGACAACTCCATTGGTCTGCCATTTACAGCATCTTTCTACTTCGTCCTATCTCTCTAAGTGTTGGTCCACAGAGACTCATTAGTGTTCTTTCTAGCACACCTACACTATCCAAGAGCCAAAAAACAAGACACACATTCATTCAGTGCTTGCATTTACTCTTGCAATCCTCAATGAAAATCAGGGGTGTCCATTTGTTGCAATCCACTGTTCGATGGTAGAGACTGTCTGTTATTCTTCTTATCTCTGCACCTGTGAGACCATGGTCTATTGTTTTTGCATGGTTCTGGTGGAACCTGCAGGTTAGTGCTGGACATTTCTATTTTTGAAAAGATCAATTTGCTCTTTCTAGGATGTCTTGTTAGGGTTCGTGCCCAACGTGATATTGACATCCTGTTGGTTGCTTTACCACAGAGTAAGTATAAAATAAAGTTAACACCTTGAACGTTGGATTCCTGTTAGAGCTGAAGATCTTAGCGGGACCCGACATTAACTCATTGAGTGCCATTCACGTCTATAGACAATATTTGGTTTAGTAATGTGGAGTGCCATTCTAAAGACGTGTTGTGTTTTTCGGCTGGGGTTGCTAGGAGACAGAGTGACAAAACTCTGCTGTGAATATCTAACTTGTACAATGATGTAGTGACCAACTGGTGACATGTAGGTGGCAGCAGCGCACCTTTGGATGAGAGATCACCCGTGATGGGCGAGCTCAGAGGAAGAGGAAAGAAGTTTTACGAGACAGAAAATGGCTCTACAAGAGTTGATGCTGAAGTTCTCACCAGCTCACAGCAGCACACACTCGACCAGAGCATGTGTGGAACTAAGTGCACTATTGAGAGTGTTGCGAAGATGAGAGAAAATGATCAAAAAATGGGGCGAGCGGTGACACACGGCATGTCCGGAAGGAGGAGGAAGTTGCGTGTGGGAAAACTGACGGGGGGAGAGACTTGGAGGAACGCCAAAATACAGTAAGAAATCCATTCAACTCTGACCGAGATAGAGGTAAAATAATAGTAATTTTGCCATCAAAAGCCCAGTCTCAGTGTTTTTTATAGTTTTATAGAAGGAACCCAATGTTGAGGTGTCCCTAAAACAAAAAAAAAGCTTCAATGTCACTTTCAGAAAAAGCCGTTTTTCTCAGCTTTTTGTTACAAATTGGCGATTTGTGTGAAACTTGCCTCTATTCAACTGCTGATTACAGAAGAACGAAACAAGCTAGAGACAAAATTATTTTTTTTGATGGAAGTAGAAAGTCTAATCTTTCAGATTTTGTCATAGGACAAAATATTCTGTGGGTCTTTACAAATCAGTGAAAATAATCTGAATGCCTGGCACTGAGGGGTTGGCTGCTGTGAAAATGGCTGGCAGTGAATGAGTTAAGACCAAACCTGTCTTGGGTCGGGTTAAGTCTTAATTTCTATAATTTTATATGGGCTCGGTCAGGTTTCTATTAGAATGAAACAGATGCACATATGATTGCTGAGGAGGTGAAATGAAGGCTGATCTCTGGCACATGAGTACATGATGTTAAAAACAGGACTCGTTCTTGAGCTGTGTGCTGTCACATATGTAGAGAGGAGATCGCTGAGTCATGTATGTTACAGCAGCGTTATGACATGCTTTACGGCAGAAGTAAAATGATAGATAGCGAGTTGTGACTCTTGAAGCTGGTTGTCATGTTTATAGTTGTATGCAGAACAAGTTCCCAGTAAATAAAGCTGAGTTTCGAGCTTTAATAGGTTCAAGCTTAAAATAAGTCTCCATTCGTTTTGGGTCGTATTCTGTCGTGTCTGAACTGCACATAAAATTATGGCTTTTTTTTCTGGCATGTTTCCTTTCCGTCATGAATTCCCACAAGAATTCTGCATCATGTGATGTGGTGTTCACAATTTAACTGGCTTGAGAAGCGAATCTTGTTCATTAACCAACAAGAGCCAACTTCTCGCTCTTTTTTTTTTAAAACTAATTGTGTCATTAATGTAGGACTTTATTTGGCAATTTATTGGCAAGATAATAAAAGAGCAGAAAATAATGTTCCCGTGTAGGAACTCTCTTTTGAACACCTTTAATTACAAACAAAATAGTTCTTCATTGTGCATTTCTTCTATTGAAGATAAACATAGTTACCCTGAAGCTAGAGTCAGTTTAGGTCCTGTAGTTACATGTAAAAATCATCAAGCTTCAACAGCTGCTAAGTCCTGGGTCTCTAAGTGTCTGGTCCAGTTACTTCCTCTATCTTTGAAGACAATTGATCAGAATTTCAGAGGAAAAGCTCGAAAGCCGCTTGGTTGTAGTCATGATCACATAAAAAAATACCACAAATTATACATTAACAGCTGGCTTCATAATATAAAGGATGTAGTCCATGTCTCGCCACTTTAGTCTCATTAATGGTTCAGGGTTAGGTTTACGTGTGATTCTGTTCTGTAATTGGGCTTGTTTCAGGGAGAGAACCTGGACGGACATCAGAGTCTTCGTATTGCACCTTATGCTAATGTTGGAGATGTTGGAAGAGTTTAGTTGTGCTTGAACCTTTATTAAGAACTTGTTTTTGGCATTCTCTGCAGATTAATGTCTGTTGCACATCAGATGGCTGAAATCCAAACAATCTCCAAATAAGTGAGTTGTTGTGCTTTCTCTTGCAAACCAGTTCCTCTTTCTGATTAGCGTCTAATTAACTTCCTTCTCATAATGATGGATACACATTGTTGGTGTTCAGCCAGAGAATATTGTCTACTAACAATTGCACTTCTTAAAACATGTGTTGCCCTCTATGATCAGAGAGAGCCCCGCGTATTCTTAATTTAAGATGCAACTCAAAACGTGGTTATATGACAAACAGACCTGTACCCACTAAAGGCTCAAATATACTCGGGCGGACTCCGTGTACAACGGACTCAGCGCGGACTGTCCGCTCTCCTTAAAGCTAACATATCCGGACGCACTGCCGTGTAGTAGTTTCTTTAAAATCCTACATTTCCCACAATCCTTAACGCATCTCTGTAGTCCTTGTACTCCTGGGACGTGTTTTAAAGGTGTCGCTACTGTCGTAGCTCGTCTGCCAGTCTCTCCTCTAAGCTCGTGTTCATCTCTCCTCCTCTGATTCACCAGGAAGGTGAAATACAGGTTGGTGTTACATTTATTGCAGGTCGATACAAAATCGGACATTGTTTTGTGTGAGACCAACTACATGGAAAAGTCTCTGCTTTGCGGGTTCCGCCTGAGTATGTTTGAGCTTTAATGGGGACTGTACTCTTCTGATGCTATGCATTTATGCACTTTATATTTGATGTTAATGTATGGCATTTTTACCTCGGCCAAGGAGATTATGTTTTTGCCGGCATTATTTCATTCATCTATTGATTTATTTTTTTTGACTGTGAACAGCCTTACTCAAAAACTGATGTATATATATATATATTTTTTTAATTGTATTTGTATTGTAACTTGGGACTGTCCATAAGTTTACGTTGTCATGGTTTAATGCTCTCTTATATTTTTAAACTACTGATGGAACTACTGATGGAAACTAGCTGAATTGCTAAATCTGGCATATTTATCTATTGTTACATCAATTAATATGCACTGACCCTTCCAATAAACACAATTGAAATTGAAACTGTGTCTGTTGCCATTTTGTTTCAACAAATTTTGTGAGTGAGAGCGTGGCAGGAAAAGTACAGAGATAAATGTATGTGAGAGGCAGACAGGAAGAAAAAGGTAAAGTAGTAACTCTTAAGACTAGATTTTTAGCTCAAAAAAATAAGCTTTATCAATTTTACACGACTTCTCTTTATTAATGTTGACATTCATGGTCATCAGATCTAACGTGAGCAAAAACATGCTCTGAACTCACAGTCTTATACGACACCCTTGGCCAGCCATGTTGAGGCAGGTTTGATTGAAAGACAACATCAGAGCTCTTTAAACACAGGCCAAGCATTTATCAGTGCACAACAAGATGGTGATGCCACTTTGGCAGGTAAACCAACATCCTTTTAATACACTGGTGAGAGTGCGTCTGGCTGTGAAAAGGGTGTCTGATGAATTTTGCAAACCGCTCCGACTGCTGCTGTGTGACTACACACAACAAAGCTCAATTCCTCTCCAGCATTCAAACAGGCTTCTCCGCGCTGAGCAGCAGGGCCGCTCCGATGCCTATTTTTACAGCACAGACCTTGTCTCGGATGAAACCTTAAATCTTCAGCCAGTCTAAATATCAAACCACAGTTAGTGTGTAATTACATTCTGCTTTCAGAGCGGGCGTACAGGATGAAATGGAGAGGTTTTATAGTGAGCATGTGAGGAGGAAAATGAAGCATGTACATGGTGAAGGGCTGGAATCAGGCTTGTATAGACCAGCGCTGAAAGCACCTCAACATGGTAGTCCATGCAGAAGAGGTTGATAATTATAGGCGTTCAGAATAGGAATGTGGTCATCTATGGGTGTGTGTGCATGCGTGTGCGCACCCTTGCATAGGGTTTTTGTGTGTGACCAATACAGCGGCTTCAGCCTCACCAATGACTGATGCCAGCTGGCACTTATACACACACACACACGCACACACACACACACACACACACACACACACACACACACACACACACACACACACACACACACACACACACACACACACACACACACACACACACACACACACACACAAAATAGTTCATAAAAACTAAAAGTCATAATGCTATCGCTCCTTACTTTGATTATTTCATTATTTTGTCAGATTTTAATTATATCTGTAAACATATTACAGTGATCTGAACATTAATGTTGTCATTAATTATTTCTTTGTTCGACAGAAAAACAAAAAAATATCTATGATACTGTAAGGGAAAAAAATCGGTCTATATTTATGGCTGGCTACATATAGATATATTTTCTTTAAAAATGCATTCAATGATTATACATTTAAGTTTGTGTTCAATGTTCAGTGTCACATTATTACAGCAATGGTTAAAGCCGTAATACAAATGAACTAACTGACCAATTTTGTTATATTTTAATTAAGCATAAAACTCCCACTCATTGGGTTATTTGGGTCAGAGGAAGGCTACTGTATGTCAGAGATATGCGAGTGACTTCACAGACAGTGTGATACTGTAAAAGTGTGATAGGTTCCACATTCAGCTAATTGGGGCAAAAATGAATGATGAGTAAAATAATTAACACACTGAACATGATTTTTTACATGAATTGGTGATAAATGAGGGCATTTAAAACATTAGATCTGTGAGCATTTTTTTACTATAGTATAACTGTTATGTATATATAGTCAACAATAAATGAAAAGGTAAAATTACTTCCCAATTGAGTAAAAACAGCAAAAAGTAGAGGTTTAACATGCAATCCTATAATTGAGTCATAAATTGTTTCAACAAGTAATAACAATTTCCTGAAACATGTTTTTAAACTATATGTGTAGGGTTGTCATATTTGCATATGAACAAATGAAAATAACATTCCCAAAAATCCTGGTGGTCCTTCCTGTTTGATATACATGGTGCCCTTTCCACCTCTGCCCTCGCTGCAGAATGCGCTCATGTGTTACAGACACACCAAAAATGTTTTAATTGAGGGGGCAGCGATGGGACAAAGAACAACGGGGAGGGTCAGCCTGTCATAGTATACACAGTGATGCAGGTCAAGGGCTGTGAAGGTCCTGAAGCAGCCCAACTATACTGGAAACTCTCTCTTCTCCATGCTGCCATCAGGCTGGACCATTTAGTCAAGTCTGAGCTTTAAACCCGACTTTGCACTGAAAACTAAGGGTATACTGATACAATAATGATATCAGATATCGGTACGATGTTCGTTTATATTGGATTTTTGAGGGGCATTTTTCAGGGTCTTGAATTATTTTATTATTATTATTACACACTACATTACATTAATTATCAATGTCATGTACCCACTTCGTCCTGTTACAGTAACACAACACAAGATGTTTTGACTGGCATTGGAGGGATTACATTTGTCTCAGCTGACACTAAGTGAGTCAAACACACACTAGCTACACACTTTTTCATTCCCACACTCAGTTTAGAGCCCTTATCCAACCCAACCTACATGTTTTGGACCGTTGCAGGAAACATCTGTATATTATGTACCTGTGTACTAAATATGACTTAATTAAGCAAGCTTTCAGACCTTGGAATGAGTCCATTTTAAATGATTGGAGTTTAATTTATTGTGCCGGATTAAAAGCAACAAGCATATGCATATTTGTGTGCGGAAACAGTAACAAGTTTAAAAGTTTGAAAATCAGCCAATGTGTTAATTATTGAATATTTACAAAGCCAACAATTAAATGTCGAACCTTTTCAAAACCAGACAAAGCGGCCAGATTAATCACACAAACGGTGATATCAAACCCTAAAATGTGTCCTGGTGGTGCAGCAGCAACTGAGAAAGAGCCAGCAGGGTGTACATGTACAAAAGGGGGCAACCGGCCCACTCCTCAGCATAATGACCATAGAAAAGTCTGTGAGCCATAAGAACCAAATCCTCGCTAATCCACGACAAAGAGAAGAAGAGGAAGACCATCAGCTCCATTACCAGCTGAGAGCTGTCAGGAACCCAGAGGCACAGCTTCCAGTATTCTCTATCATTTGGATACTTTCACCAATCCTGAATACATTCTTATAAACTTTATTTTGTAACAGATAGAAAGTGAGGCTGTGTTCAAAATCGCACACAAACGTACTGCTCATACTACGTCTGACGTCAAAATGAGTATGTAGTGCGTTCTCTTTATATAGTATGAAAAGATTGAGTACGCGAGAAATACTCAGATGTTTACTATATGGAGAAATTTTTCAAGTGTGCAAGGTGGACACACTAGTCATACTTAACTGCCCCATGATGCATTGCGAGCAGAATGAAAAATCGTCCTGGAATGGCTTTAAGTTAAAAATCAAACATCTCCTTTTCCATCTAAAAGCATCTCTTTTTGTCTTTCATTAGTTTTTTTTTTTTTACCACTTTTGTAATAAAGGCTCTTGTTTTGAAGTTAAGTGGCACAATGGCGGGTCTCCGAAAATCTCCAAATGTGTTTATGCAAGTTTTATGGACCAAATGACCACATGCTGACATTCTACTTGGTGACTTTCTCGCTTAAAATGTGTCAACGGAGATATTTAGCCTCAGTGTGCTTCAGGTTTTTGTTGTTGTAGGTTTGAAATGCATTTTGGGAAACTTGAAAGAATACTTGTGGGAACGGTCATCATCCTAGTCATATTAATAGCATATAATTAGTGCCGGGACAACGTGTCAACGTCATCGATGACGTCGACGCAAAAAATACACTGACGCAAAATGTGCGCGCCGCTGCGTTGTCCGACTAAAACAAAGATGGCGCCGCCAGAAAATAACTAACGCGAGTGGCTCCTCTGAGTTTCAAAAGTGCAAGGCAGTGAAGGCACGCACTCGTTCGTCGAAGGAAGCCCGTAACCCTCGTCCTCGTGTTGGAAAAGCACATTCTGTATTAGCATCTGAATCTTTGAGTTTAAGAAAAATGTGAGTGGCAGAGTGTATTACTTTAAGTTGTTGTTATTTTCATGTGAATGAAGAATTAAAAGTTGTACTTTTTTCAGTAAGCTCGGCCTACGTGTTTTCAACATAAATCTTAAATTCTATTGGTTCAGGAAAGACACCATGACAGGCTGCCGGCTCCCACTGCCTTTTTATTTTTTATTGAACGCTACCTCTGACTCTGAATGCATTATTTTGTACTTTTATATTCTTACTTGAACTTTATTTTGGAATTGAAGAGCAATAAACATATATTGCAATGTTAAGGAATTATTTTATTTTTTATCTTAGGTATGTAAATCAACATGCATAAATTACGTTTAGTTAATTAATGGGGAGATAATCGATAATCATATCAAGTAGAATCAAATCGAATTGAAAAAAATTAATCATTAGATTAATCGATGCATCAAAAAAATAATCGCTAGATTAATCGTTTAAAAATAATAGCTTATCCCAGCTCTATATATGATACTCATTGAGATTGTAGTGTATAGTACGGAGTGTACCATTGTGAACACAGCATAAGGACCGTATTTTGGTAATCTAAAGCACAATATGCAATAGCACACTTGGAGGAAGATTTCATTATTTACTATAGGTGTGGTCAGAAGGTGGGTTCTCCCTGACATAGAGACGTGGCACATTTGAGCTCAGGATTGGATTGGATTCATTAAGCTACATCAAACATCCTCATTATCAATAAGTTGTTACCAGTTGTGAATGGCAGGAAGGGAGGCCGAAAACTGAAGGTGCTTTTTCTGCTATAGACGTACATTCAGCTTTCTAGCATGGACAACCATCGAGCCCAGGACCTATCCATAGTCCATCCAGTGAAATTTGGTTTGAGTTCATACACACGCCTCAGCCAACCTCGTATTAATCACAGCTCCTTGCTATTCTTATGAAAATCAAAAATTGTTAACATAGCCTCTTTCATTTCCATTAGCACACACAAAATCACAGCGCAGGGAATTTAACCCACCTGAACACCACAGTCTTACATTTATTTGTTTTTCGGATTTATTTTTTTTTTTTCATTAGTTTGCCTTAATGGTCTCTCCTGCCAAACATCCTCAAAACTTAACATCAAAATTGACTACCCAGTAATAAATAGATAAAATCTGCTCATAATATTTTGTTCAACTGCAGGACAATACTAACCTTCACTATGGTTCCTTACAGAATATCACTAAAACTATTGCATATAAATCAATAGGAATATAAAATTTTTTAATTATTAAAATGTTTAAATATTATCCATAAAACCTGCAATACAGTGTAATAAGAAATCATTCATGTTGTGTTAACTATGCAATTTTCTTTCTTTATAACAAATCTATTAGAAATGAATGTATTGAGTCAGGTTAATCAGTCGGCTAAAGACGAAAACAACACTGTAGTGTTTGTTAACGGAGTCACTGTCAACTACCTTTTTTTCTCCGAGAGTGAGAGGCACGTTGAGTCTTCCTTGGTGTGAAAAGAAACACTCAGAAGACGTGATCTCCTCTGACACCCGTATAATGGATCCATTTTAACAAAGTATGTGACTAATAGTGTGATTTGACGAGGATGGCAAAGGAAGAGAAAGAAGAAAAGACTGAGGAAGAGGGATGGGAGGAGGATGGAGAGATGAGGATTTCAAGTCTCTCTTCCTGGTTATGTGCGCGCGTGCATGCGTGTGTGTTTGTGTGTCTGTGTGTGCGTGCATGTCTGTGTGTGTGTGTGTCTGTGTGCGTGTGTGTTTGTGTGTGTGTGTTTGTGTGCGTGTGTGTGTAAGTTGACAGGGGGAGGGTTGGACCGTGCAGACATGAATCATTCTGAGCGATTCATGCGTTACCATGACACCGCCGGCACATGTCCAGAAGTTTCTACCAAGTCTGAAAGGTAGCAAAGACTGCCACACACACACACACGCACACACTGAAATTACACCGCCAGCGCTAAATATGAAGTCATAGCTGTATTAATTTAATTCACTGTGTTGTCCTCCTGAATAAAGCGTAAAATTTTTTTAAGGGGGATCAACATTCATCGAACAGACGAAAGTCTATGAGTAACTGTCGTCTAGCAGACAATCCCTCAACACCCCCCCACCCCTTCAATCCCAGCAGGCACGGATTTCTTGGCACGGGAGTGAGTGAATACATCAAACAACAGATGAACGTATACGAGCCACGAGAATGTCTCGAGACGTAGCATCAGCACACATCTGTCCGCTTCTACCTTTGGCCATATCAGAGAGGAGCAGGCTGCTGTCTGGATCACAGCTCTGTCTTCATGGTTTAACCATAAAAATATACACTAGGAAACTAATATTGCTTTTAATGGAAAACAATTTTATTTATTAAATACAATATAGTGGTCTTTTCACTTTAGGGTGTGTTTGTTTAATTATTCTTTGTATGTTGAAGGCATTGATTCTAATCATTCGCAAGCATATTTTGAATTAAATATTTATCCCATTTACCTGTAGATCAATTTATATTATTATAAGATTTACATGCTTTGTAATCTCTGCACATTTGTTTGTGGGTAAGTGGAGCTTCAGGTCTTCTTCTGGTTTTTTTCTCACAATCTAAAAACATGTATGTGTGGCACAGTGACAGACGTTTGGATAGACACAAGGAGAACCCCGCAGCCCTTAGTGCAGGAAAAAGCTGGTATAGAAAATTTTAGCCGGAATATTGTTGGTTATTCTTTTGTGGTGCTTTTCAAAACCATTTGCGAACCATTTGCACAACGACAATGTCTCTGTCCAAGTATCCTTGGACAAACCACAGAATCGCAAGTGTGTGTGTGTGTGTGTGTGTGTGTGTGCGTGTATGTGTGTGTATGTTCATTAACTGAGAAAATGTATTTCTTAAGTATCTTAGGTTTTAATATTTACGTTATAAACACCAATGTTTTTTGTGTTCTTTTAGGTTAAAGGAAATAAATAACATAATTTTATTTATGTGTCGGAGAGTACTTGATAGGAGGAAAACAAATTGCCTGTTAGACAAAGGTTGATTGACGTCTGTTGGATTTGCGATGTTGAGGACAGAATAAGAGTTTGGCTGCAGCTGTCCCATTTGCTCCATGTTCATGTGAAATAGACCTTGCATTCAATCTCCAATGCCCCACCCCACTGAACATCCCAACATACACGCACACACTTCTTCACCCATCCTCCACCCAAAGATTAATAGACAAACAACACAAATAACAAACAGGGTGAGAAACGGGCCAACAAAGGGCAACTCTACCGCCCAAATCGTTCATCAAGTGGAACGTTCAAAAACTATAAGGGCAGTCCTCGTAGCACCTAACTATGCAAATATCTGTCACACAAGGACGACAAGTCTTTTTTTTTGTTTTTTTTTTTGGTAATACTAAAATTTGGACAATTTTTAAAATGATGCTTGGGCTCCGTGAAGGAAACTGTTACCGATTAGCAGCACGGTGTGTAATGACGATTGTGTCGTAGTGCATCTCTAGCTTGTGTGTGTTGGTTTCAAACAGAATAGGGATCCTGAAATGCGGCAGGCACTGCAGATTTTTGTTGGCTGGTTGACAACAGCGCGCCGGTGCCAAGCCCCAACGGCGGAAATGACTAAAAGACGCATAAGGCTGGCATTAAAGCCCCAAATCTCCTCTTTTCTCCCTCCTCCTCTTTTCTGGTTCTGATCGGCGTTCACTTTGGTCGGGGTCTGACTAGATTTGGCAATGTTTGCTCTGCCATTGCGAATTTATCAGTCTGCCTTTATTTTATTCTGATCTTACACTGGGTGGATGTAGAAATCAAGGCATCTCAAGCACAGCAGGAAGTATGGACGTGTACATGTGGTCTGTGAGTTAATCTTCTTTCTAAATACATGATCTGTTTTTTTTCCCACACATTCTAACAAATGGATTTCTTAGTTCACCCCATATCTGCTCTTTTTGTCTTCAGGATTTCGAAATTCAAGCAATTTTACAAATACCTCACACACAAAAGCATCTGGAGTTCCATCCATGAGGCACAGAGCCCATGTTCTCCCTAAAACCTAAAACAAATGAAGAAAACAACACGCTTCAATTGTGATTCCAAAACAATAAAACAGGGGAAAAACCCACTAAAACATTCAGGATTACCTACAATTACGAACACGTTTTTGCATTTGGAGTCCATTGTTGGGAGAACAATATCTAGCTGTATGGTAAACAAAAGCTGGAAGCTCCATCAGCAGGTGTAAATTGTGTCGAAGAATTGTTCAGCAGACATATGACGCCTGCTAATGTTGAGTTAAAAGGAGTCTTAGAGGTGGATTTAACACGTTTCCTCTTGTCTTTAGAGCTGAAACAGAAAGCGAACAGTGCACGGAGACAAAGAGAGAGGTAGCGATGAGAGAAGGTGTGAAATTCTGAATTAACAGCACAATATGGAAGTATTAAAGCACAACGAGCAGTGAGACGGCAGTGTTGGTCGCTGACATTGTCTGACTAAATAAAGACACCCAGGTCACATTTGCAAGGTGTTGGTGTGTCAAATAGGAACACGGCGGGAAACTAACTGGGTGTTAAACAAAGACACGTCTCGCTTTATAGTACAAAAATACACGTATGTGTTTCCTGACCTGACTCTTAATTCTCACAGATTAGTATCACCTATTTCTAGGCAGATCACACCCCTCGATTTTTAACAAGAAATCAAATCTTATCTCCAAAACATATGCTTTTTTTTTTTCCTGGAAATGATATAAATTTAACCCGTATTACTTAAAAGGGTTTCAAGTATTAACAATTCAGTTTGTTTTTCAGTTTTTCACAGTCAGGGTTTATTATTGAAATGTGTGGCACAATTTTAAAATGGAAACAAATAGAAAACAAAGTAATTTTGAAATGTAATCAACAATATGAGAAATATAGGCAAGGTTTAAAACAAACTTTTTTGATTTGTCATGTCTAAAAGAAAAATATTATCTTAATATGTATTACCAAAATTATGATTAGCATAAAAAGTCAATATCTAATCATGCTGGCACAGATAGCAAGTGTGTGTGATGTACAGAAGCAGAATAAATATCCAATAAGAAAAAAAAGAAGTTTTCACTAAAGTTTAAAGAACTGCAACATTTGTCCACCATCTACAACACTGATTCCCAGAGCCTGGGTCTCAACCCACAGGTGGGTCGCACAAGATATTATTTGGGTCGCCAAATACATTTGCAATATTAGGGTAGCTCCACCCGGGTCCCACAAACAAAGACGTCATCATGTTCATCCGTTAAATGAATATCTTCTGTTGAGTAGGGTAACTATACTTCCAGATTTACCTGGACACGTACTCTTTTCACGGCAGGATTATACAAACGAACTGGGTTTCCCAGGGCCACTGAATGCAACAAATGACCGTAACTTTGCTCATATTTTCTCTATCGGAGAAATTCCACCAGTTTATGAAAGATAAGAAGTTGCTCTGTACAGCCAGTGTTGGTAAATTGCGGTAATTTAATTAAATAAAAGAGCGAGACAGAGATTCAAAAAGACCAAATAGCAGTAGATTTAATTAAAAATGAATACTCTCTTAGATGATAAAACCACCATGGTCGGAGGTTCAAAGGGACTTGGAAAATAAAGGAGGAAACTGAGCCTATAGGTTAAGGTAAGATCCGTTAAATTTCTGGATCAATAAATATCGTTCTGCTTTTGTGTAGCTAGTCTTTGTGTACATTAATGTAAGTGTAAATAGATGCTTTTAATGTGTGAGATGTTTTTAGAACAGTATAGAGTCTGTTCATTGTGTGTGTGTGTGTGTGTGAGTGTGTGAGTGTGTGTGTGTGTGTGCGTGTGTGAATCTATCTCCATCACTTTTAGTTTTCCTATTGATGAACATTAAATGTAATAACAATATCTAACTCTTCTTTCCTTTTTTCTTCTTTAAGTCCATGCAGAGTGGACACGCCCCTCCCTGGACATTAAAAAATAAATAAAAATAAAAATAAAAATAAAAATAAAAATAATAATAACAACAACCACTGCACACGCCACCAGAGAAGCTTCCAGTGAATATTTTACAAATCTGTGATGTGACAAAAAAAAAGTTCACTGATGCTGACATTGAAATATTGTGTGACAATAAATATACAACTTCATTTCTGAAGAGTCATAATTATGATTAAAAGTTATAATAATAATGTAACCTTTATTGATCACCATAGTAAAATTCTTCTCTGCATTTTCACCCATTTTCCCTGAGGGGTAGTGGTGGGCTGCCAGCTGCAGTTGGATTGGGGATAGGGGACTTACTCAAAATCCCACAGTGTTAGCACAGGTGAGACTAAAACCAGCAACCCTCTGGTTACGAGCCCACTGTCCTTAACCACTGGGCCAAATCCACAACTATTAGATTGATACACTTGTCAGTCATTTGTTTAAAGTCAATCACAAGATGAAGCCTTGATAATGCTTTGAATAACAAGTTAAAACTGGAAGACTAACATATTTAGGTCATTGGCTCATCTTCCTTTGTTTCTGTCCACAGCATAATGTTATATTTAGTTCCTAAAAATGTGTTTATGGCTAATTTAACTGCTTAAAATGCATTTATTTTTGCCTGATTTAAAAGGCATTTAAAATGTAGGCTATGTTTTACTGATGACAGAAAATAAAAAAAACAATGATCTAGCCTGTTAAAGCTTTTATTTGGTGTGATTTGTAAAGTTTCTAACATGTGTATATGTCTTGCTTCTCTCACAGTTTATATACGAGGCCTATTGTGAATTGGGTCGCGATGATTTGTCTTTTTTTAAAAACGGGTCAGCAAAAAAAAAAAGTTTGGGAACCACTGCACAAGACCAATAGACCACATTAGAGCATGATTATGTCCAAACATATTAGGGTTTGGTCTGTGCCATGTTGCTAATTCCATTTATTCCATTCCATATTATATCATATGTTGCGCAATAATTGATACTGGTATTCTTATCTCTTTGCCCACCAGTTTACAGTGAAAATGTGTGTGTAAATGCACAATATAGTCCCAAAACAGGCATGTTATGGTCTATTCCCTGCCATATTGCATAAAATAGAAAAAATAATAACAATATTGCTATTTCTGTTTAAGGAAGTACATTCCAAACGGAGGCCGAATACAAAGTGTGCATTAATCTGCTGCTGTAACTTAGACTGTGAAGTTTGCGCAGACTGCTGCTCCAAAACAAGCAACACTACAGAACTCAAGCCAAAAGTGGAATCACATGTTGATATTGTGCTGCTGGCTGGTAATAAACGTGCCTGTGTGGCATTTTGCACCAGTGACATTGACCGAGAATCCTTTCTGGTAAGAATTTATTTAGAAAAACTTAATTGACTGATTAAATGAAACTTAGCCTCAGTCATGAAGTGTTAATAGGTGTCCAGCCATTTAAATGATAAAAATTGCACATTTCATATAACTCATACACTGAATTAAATTTAAAACAATAAATAATAAATATGAGAAAAAATATAACAATATGTCAAAATGGAAACTACATACAATGTCATGGTCATTTACAAAAAATATAGGATAATTATGAGGTATTTTTGGCAGCTATATGTTGGTTTTGTTTTAATGCACTGGTGGTAACAGTGGTCAAGGAGCATGTGCACAAAAACAATCATGTTAAAGGCGAGGTAAACACATTTTCTGACTTGTCACCTTAAACCTGTTCCTAGAAGTAGAGTTTGGACACCTCCTACAATAATGTATCCATTTAAAGATTGATAATCAGTGGATGATTCTTCGAGCAATAAGTACAAGCAAAGTTAATATAACGAGATACATTTGCATTTATATTCCTGGAGCATTATTTTGTTGAGTGAGACTTGAATCATTCTTTCTATTGTCCCAACAATCGTCCTCCTTCTTCTCAGCTACAGTAAATAATAAGGAGGAGGAGGTGGTGGAGGAGGAGTGAACTTAGACAGATGGATAGTGGGTCAGGTGGTGTCTGACTGAGGAGGTCAAAGGTCGATGCAAACTGGAGTTCAGCATCACACTCTGATTTCCTCCTGTCACTCTCCTACGTGTCATGTCTCGCTCTCGCCCTTTCACTCTCATCTCAACAAATGACATGTTTACTTGGTATTTCTTGATTATGTGCATCATGTTTTTTTTTTTTTTTACCTCGGCCTCTTTTTTTCTCATAGCAGATATTTTCATCAAATTTCATGAGCTCCCTGTTTATAAGCAGAGGTGTCTGTTTTCATCCGCTATCATTTAATTGTCAAATAAAATACAGCATATAAATGAATTTTACAGCAATATAAATGTCTATGTTTAAAGAATAGGTCCCTCTGAATATTTGATTTCTCCAGTTCAGCATGTTGGGCTTTTATTTGTTCTTTGCATAGCTTTGTTATTTATTCCTCTAGAAGTCAATCAATATTCATAATTTCTAAGTATTGACACCCACACGTCTGTACTGTGTTTGGACCCAAGGTGGGGACATTTACCAAATAACAAAAAAAAAAAAATGCCATATTAGTAAAAAGTATAAAACTGAGAAACTAATACTTAAATTCAAATCCAATAACTTCCAAATAAATACAGAATAACTCACAAATGAATAAAATTCATAGGATACACCTATGTATTACCCAATATTATCCAGTAATCACGAACTGTTGAAGACGCACACACCCTTTTGGGTGGGAGTCCTTTAACTGTCCATGATTGACCCACTAAGTTCAGCACCAGAGCGTCAGCTGCACACTGTTTAAGGGAGCGTAAAGGCCCCATAGGAGAGCTCTTCTTCTCTGCCTCATTGTCTACTACAAAACCGCAGAGTTTGGAACTCTGCGGTTTTTAATCCTCTTTCATTAAAGAAAAGAGGTTTACATCAGCATCTTTAACTTTTCCTGTTTTTTTTTTCGAGGAACCAAAAGCAGCACAAGATGACATTTTGATCGAAATAGCTGCTAAATGATCTAAAAAGCAGGCTGAATGCTTCACACTAATAAAAAACAATGGGATGTGTACAAGCAGTGGGTCCGTGTGACATCGTCAACCACATGATTTCAAGATGGCGGAACACAGGCTGTAAAGTGGTCAAATTTAGAAAAAGCAATTAAATGAATATGGTGCATAATAATGTGTTCCTATAAAGAAATTTGCATAGTCATGTTTCCTTGATAATTTTCATCCTGAATTCAGAATGAAAGGCTCTGTTGTCCATTTTTTTGATACATTTATGTTGCAGAATCAGTAACAAATCCCTTTCACAAATGCTTTTCTTTCAAATTGCTTTGTGGATAACATTTGAATGTTACAGAGTTGGGTTTAGAGAACATAAGGTCATTTCTGAAAGCTGTTTGGAATACCTTCATCAATGTACAGGTTATCTTTAAATTTATCTACACTTTAACAGTCAGAAGACTTATTTTCATATGACAAAGTTTTGTCAGAATAAGTTAACAACAATTATTCAGGTCTGTCAGAGTCTGTCAAATAATATAATTTCCTTTCTAATCTTGTTCCATCATTAAACAGCAAACCCCTTCCTGCGCCCTGATTCCCAATGTAATCTGACAAGCATTTGAACACCTGGATGGTCGACTCTAATATGAGGGATGGCTTATGCTGGTCGTCACAAAGCTGATGTGCACCATGTGATTTCAGCTCAACCACCTGGCTGCAAAATAATGACATAGCAGCTCCCACACACTGCTTTGGAGCTGGTGATCAGAGTAGCTTCATGCCAGCAGGGCAGACCCCACCTGACACAGACGAGTGGAGGGTGGGAAAGGATGGACAGCAGGAGAAAAGATGAGGATGGAGGAGGGAGGAGAGAGAAGCCAGCTGAGCGCCTACATACAAACTCTAAGGTGACAGTAAGTCTGCATCCCCTGACAAATAAACTCCTTTTGGAAAAGTTACATCAGGTAAATGAAGTAAAAAGTGAAACTCTTGATCGTATTTTCATAAAAATTCATTCATGGAAGGTCAAACATTTCAGTTTCTAAACAACTTTATAAGCTGCAAGGCTCAACATTGTTAATTATTTCATTTCATTGCCACCTGCTGAAAGGCATACAAACCAAATGAGTGAGAGTGACACTTTATCTTTTCAATCATTAGAAGACAAAAACACACATCAGTGACACAATCTGTGTAAATTAGTGGAATTTAATTTAGCCAATGTTTAATGTTCAATGTACAATATCACTGTCAATGTTTCTGATACTAAAGCCTTTATGTAAAAATATAAAAATTTTTTACAATTGTTTAATCGCCACCGAACTCGGTTCAAGCTAAAGTCAGAGCCTTAAAAGCTTTGATATAAACTATAATTACACTCTTAACTCTTAATTTCAAATCCAAACGCTCAGTGCCAAAGACGTAATTTTACGTCCATTACGTTTTTTTCACGGAAGTTGCTAAGATACACTGTGACGGAGTTCTAATGTGAATATAAGGCTTTTCTGTTGATGTCGTGACCACCCATGCCCTGAAGGTGGTAGCAGCGCACCTTTGGATGATAGATTGGCCACTGATGCTACCATCAGCTAAGGAGGAAGAAGCAGGGACGAGGGAGATTATGGCGCTACGGAGTGATACTGTGAAGTATCCAGCCGCTCACAGCACCACATACTAACACAGAACATGTATGGACCTGAGTGGATGATTTATTATGCTGTGATCAATCAACTATCAACCATCAACTGAGAGTGTGGCGATGGTGAGATAAAATGATCAAAAAACGGGGCAAGCGGTGAAACTCGACATGTCCAAGATGAGGAGGAAGTTGCATGTGTGGAGACTGACGGGGGAGAGACTTGGAGGAACGCGAAAGTACAGTATGCAAACCATTTAACTCTGACATAGATCGCAAAATAATAATAATTTTACCATCAAAAGCCCAGTCTCAGTGTTGTTTTTGTAGTTTTAGAGAAGGAAACCAATGTTGAGGTGTCACTAAAGCAAAAAAAAATTGCTTCAAAGTCACTAATAGATTTTTTCAGAAAAAAACATTTTCTCAGCTTTTTGTCACAAACTGGCGTTTTGTGTGAAATTTGCCTCTTATTCAACTACGGGTTACAGATGAACGAAACAAACTAGAAACAAAAAAAAATTTTCTGATGAAAGTAGAGACTTTAATCTTTCAGAATCTGCTCAAATGCTCATAAATGGCTGGCACTGAGGGGCGTATAAATTCTCAAAATGGCTGGCACTGAATGAGTTAAGTATTTTCTAGCCTGCCTTTAACCTACAGCCTGAGCATAGACGGCTTTATTTGCTGCATAAACAAAAAACTGACTACTTCCTCATCACCCAAATTGAGTTCATTATCAATAAGACTGAATTAATCCTTCCAGCGGAATGTTCATCTGCATCTTATATCTCAGATTTACTCACATCTGGATATGACAGGGAACAATTTTAGAAGTGAACTTCTCCAAAAATCTAACTTTAGTGCGCTTCATGTCACTTGTCCACTAAAAGTTTTCCAGCTGGTATTTCAACAAAGTTAGAAGCATTTGTTGGACTGAAGTGAAAGGTTATATAAATATTACGGACAAACTGAGTATCATTTGGCACTTTTATTACCGGATATCAGCGTGATTTTTCTCATAGAATAAGAGGGTGTTAAAACACAAGATGTCAGAAATGGTGTCATATACACTTTAAAGTTGCTGTTTTGAAGGTAAAAGCCCCGACCTCCCCCATCCTAACTTTATGAAACATCCCATAGTATGGAATGGGCCACTGGTTTGATCAGGCCCTACAAATCTAACAGTCTGGCACACATGGCAGTATCACCAAACACCTACTGAGGTGTACGAGTGATCTGGGTAGTTCATCCTGGCAGATTTGTGGGCGGTTTAACACCAACAGTGTGGTTTTTCAGCTCTTTGTCAGCCCTGCTCCCATTCAGTGTTTGCCAGCAGAGCTTGTGCCCACTGCTTTCATGGGGCACTGTCACAGAAGCGTGGGAAAAAATGGGGGAAGGTTACAATATACCCTCGCCTGCTGCCATAGAAACCAACCAACAGACGGTGGGTGCATGAAGGCAGGAGAACTAAGAGGGCCACTCTGACACTCTGGCCATGTTGCATTATTTTCCTTCTATCTATCATACACCTAACCCTCTGCACCTCTTTCCTCCTTCAGCTCTGTCTGTTTTCATATCCTGATTGTTGCCTTTCAGTGTTCTGTGTTGGACGACTAATGGATAGGACTTTGTTCTCTCTCACATAGACAAAAGACCATCCTTATTTGTCAACACATTCTCACTCCCAACTTGTCACATATTGACGTTCGGGAGGGTACCTTTACCCCCTTGGCAAATTGCCCTATTTCAAGATATATTGTGACTTTAAAATTGTTTTTATTACATTTCTAGTCAGAAATTTACCCATAAATTATGGTTAGGTTTAGGTTTAGGGTTACAAGTCTTATTTTGAAAAGTTGCAGCTTACGGACCCTCAGCGTCGAAAACGAACACCAAGGGGGTACCCCGTGCGTCGAATACTGACGCTAAAGGGTCTTTATGGAACGTTGATATGTGACGAGTTGGGAGTGAAATTGGGTTGTATTTGTAGGTCATTACTTCCTCAGTAGACATGCAACATAACACCAGTCCTTATGTTTTATTGTCCTTCATTGCTGTTTCTGTAACAGGGTTTTTTTTTGGAACTGGGTTGTTGGTCCTTTGTCAAACTAGAACCTGGAGGACCAGGATGGTCCCAGAGAAAGACCACGCTCATGCTTTTTTAAAGCTGCATGCTGTCCACTCTGCTATTCAGATCAGAATGTTGAAGAAATACAGACAGTGACCTCAGCATTAACAATCAAACCACTATTATGAAAAGGTGATGGAGATGGATTAGACAGCCTGAGAGAAGAGCTGAACACCTCCAAGAGACACCTGAGGGAAAACGCAATGAAGACTTTCCAAAAACACCTGGCAAAGGATTGTAGAGCCCAGGATTAAGGCCCAAGACAGAACAAAGTGGAAAGCCTTCATTTCTGCCCTTAGTGCTGATCGGCGTTATATACTGTGAGTAAATTAAGTTATTAGTTAAGTTATCAACTCTCCTTATCGCTGCAAATACTGTCAGATGTGATATAAACACAACGCACTTCTTCACTTCTACTTTTTCACAAAAAATAGAAGTTAATAGAAGATTTGTTATTGTTAATGAAAACTTTTTTATAGGCACAGAAGAAATGGGTTATTATAAAGATAATATTTTTTCTGCTGGACACATGATGAAATCCGACACGTTGGATCACAGAATGAGTCAAGCAGAAAAATGAATCAAAGGGAGAGAGAAATCAGTCAGTCATTCCTGATCAATCTTCCCTCTTTGGGTTATTTATGCGTGTCCATCCTTTTTCATTTATCCATGTGTTCAAATGGATCTCCAGCCAGCGCCCCGTCTCCTATAATTATACGTGTGTGTGTGTGTGTGTGTGTGTGTGTGTGTGTGTGTGTGTTGTGTATTGCTGAGGGAGCAGGTGATTGGCTGGCAACAGCTGGGAGGAGAAGGGAGGTGTGGGGGGGCACAGCTGTGTGTGTGTGTGGGGGTGGGAGGGAACATCATCTCCTGTCTCACTATATGTCATAGTGAAGCTGATTTGATGAGTCCACTTTGATTCACTTAGATTTTTATAATAGTTCTAAAAAGTCATTCCTTGGGTAAGTAAACAGAAATGGTGAAGACTGGCTTCCAAACAATAACATGGACTCTTTGATGATGTGCTCATGTTTTCTGCCTGAACATTGTGTAAATGACACACAATTAAATGATAAATTCTACTTACCAGCCTGCAAATCAGGTATTTTACCTTTTAAACTCATACAGTCAGTACAGTTCAACACCAAAATGTAATTTATTGGTGTAAAAAATAAGGGTGGGACGATATGTCGTGCAACAAGACATCACAATATCAAAACGTCCAAAGATATTGTTGATGGTACAAGTGGTATTGTTTATCAAGCTTAATATTTTAGATTTACTCTGTTTTGTGTTTCTTTCTGTCTCTGTTTCTGTTGATGACAGGGGTTCCCAAGGCATCGTTCACAATCTACCGATCAATCGCTGAGGCGTTTTGTGTCGATCACGCACATGGGCCGCAAGACAAGAATGACAGAGTCACGTATGCCAGAAAGTAAACCTAACAATTGAGCTTCTGACCTCAATTTTAGAGGACGCTAGCGCATTAATCTGTTAATATACAACCTCTAATGATAAGTAGAAGAATACCGAAAGCCGGTCACATACAAACACTTCAAATACTGAAATGCTGTGTGATAGTGACTGGCACTGCTCAATGTTGTTGTTCTTGTGGTTTCATCTTCCCGAACACTCAACTGATAACAGTAGCCTTAATAGTCCGACACCATAATTGGTCTGTTACCCTGTCACTTCCTCCGTTTTCTCCTTACTGGATCATTTGATGTCTAAGTGTTTTCCTTTGTTTCATTTGGCATTTTGTGAGTTTTTTTTTTAACTTTAATTCTCCGTTGTATGGACAGCAGCCTCTCAGAGAAATCACTAGATAATGCAGACAAGACGTCTGTGTGTTCTGATACAGTGCAAAGATTGCAGCTGTGTTTGACCTGTGAGATGATCTGAGATGCTGCTGTAAACAAACTTTCACAGAGAAAGGCTACATTTTTACTCTGTATATTTTACAAAGTCTATGTTCTTGAATGTATTAGATTTTTTACAACATATTTCAATCTAACTCAGCTTTTAAGTGTTACTGTTTCAGTATTATAATTGTATTTTAATATTTCACAAATATTCAATAATTATTTAATAATTGTAATAGTGTAAATATCAAAATCACTCTTCCCACGCTACAGGGTGAGCTGTTTATTACTCAAAGTCAAGAGATCTGATTGGTTATTGCAACTGACTACACACACGTTGACAGCGCAGGCTCTGTTGATTCACGTGACGTCACTCAAATTGCTGCATCGCAAGAGCCAGAGCCGTATAGAGATATAGATATAGAGCGCTAAATTCAGATGTAGGGCAGGAAGTGAAGTAGTTTGAGAATCTGCCGTCTGATATAATCAAAATGCCCATGCTTTGTGTAGTTTACAGCAGCCAATCTTTCTAATCGAGAAAAGGAAAAGAGATTTTATAGAGTACCGAAGTTTGTCCTTCACAAAGATGAGTGCGCAGTTTTCTTAATGCCCCCCCATTTAATATTGGCTGGGGCCGACTGAATTGCACCCCTTGTCTTGTAATTCCTCTTGTTTCCACTCAGGTGTTTCTCTAATTCCCTGTTTAACACTCTCTATGTTTTATACCCTCTGTATTCTTATGGAGTCCAGATTTGAACAATTAGGAACTTCAAAATTCATAAAAACGGACTTGCTCTTCTAACGGTACTTGCACTAGCTGCCTCCTCCTCCCTCTGCATAGAAGTCACCTTCATAACTTCACCAACCTCACATTCCTGACATTTAAGCTGTTTACTTCTCACTTCTGTAACTTTATAAATGTATTCAGTTTCAATATCATTTTTAATAGGTAAATTTGCATGAAGACCAATCTTGTCAGGATTTCTTTCACATTTTGATGGATATAAAAATAACTTGGCACACTGGAAATTCTTGGACACAAGCTTGACATGCAATAACTTCAGCCATTAACATTACGTATAGCAGCTAATCTTGTCCTATGCTAAGTCTCTCAAATCCAAATCAATTGCAAGACTATTCAAATCAAATACAACCATGTCCTGCTTTTGTAACAAAGAAAATAAGAAGTAAAATCTATTTGACCAACTTTGAAGTTAAAAATCAGTTTCTTGTGAGTTTTATTTCCATAGTTTTTGCTGGAAAATTTTAGAAATTGCTTAACTATTGTCATAACTTGGAGAACCACAGCGAATCCACAAATTCAAAGCAGATTCTAATAATAACACACAATCACCGGCTCTTGTTTGGAGTTTTTGTTCTCAAAAATCATTCACTTCACTCGCCGAAAGGATGCAGGAAGGAGAGGAGGGAAGGCAGGCTTCCTGTTCCTATCTTCAGCTCTTTACTGGCAAACTCAGTCCTGCTAATGGTGGTGGTAATTCTGAGGGTGATGGAGATGCTGCCAGAGATAACTGAGGGGTTTGTACTGAATGAAAGGGATAAAATTCTGTCTTGAGAAGAGGCTGACAGCTGTTTACCGGGAGGAGGAAGTCCAGCACGTCTTAAACAACCACACAGTCATTGGTGTGAAAACTGATTTAAATACACAAGTCTTAGTAACAAAAC